>NC_061511.1:134170638-134470638 GCF_022539505.1 Lolium rigidum
TTGTTTGCAAGAAAACAAGTAAAGAACAAGTATTGCAGACAGATTTGTATTTCAGGTATAAAAGAATGGACCGGGGTCCACAGTTCACTAGAGGTGTCTCTCCCATAAGATAAAAGCATGTTGGGTGAACAAATTACAGTCGGGCAATTGACAAATAGAGAGGGCATAACAATGCACATACATGTCATGATAAGTACAAGTGAGATTTAATTGGGCATTACGACAAAGTACATAGACCGCCATCCAAGCGCATCTATGCCTAAAAAGTCCACCTTCGAGTTATCATCCAGGACCCCTCCGGTATTAAGTTGTAAAACAACGGACAATTGCATTAAGTATGGTGCGTAATGTAATCAACAACTACATCCTTAGACATAGCATCAATGTTTTATCCCTAGTGGCAACAACACATCCATAACCTTAGGGGTTTCCATCACTCCCCGCATTCACTGAGACATGAACCCACTATCGAGCATAAATACTCCCTCTTGGAGTTACTAGCATCAACTTGGCCGAGCCTCTACTAATAACGGAGAGCATGCAAGATCATAAACAACACATAGGTAATAACTTGATAATTAACATAACATGGTATTCTCTATCCATCGGATCCCGACAAACACAACATATAGAATTACGGATAGATGATCTTGATCATGTTAGGCAGCTCACAAGATCCAACAATGAAGCACAATGAGGAGAAGACAACCATCTAGCTACTGCTATGGACCCATAGTCCAGGGGTGAACTACTCACTCATCACTCCGGAGGCGACCATGGCGGTGAAGAGTCCTCCCAGGAGATGAATCCCCTCTCCGGCAGGGTGCCGGAGGAGATCTCCAGAATCCCCCGAGATGGGATTGGCGGCGGCGTCTCTAGAAGGTTTTCCGTATCGTGGTTCTTCGTACTGGGGTTTTCGCGATGGAGGCTTTAAGTAGGCGGAAGGGCAACGTGGGGGGCCACACGAGGGCCCCACACCATAGGTCGGCGCGGCCAGGGCCTGGGCTGCGCCGCCCTATGGTGGCGGCTCCTCGTGGCCCCACTTCGACTCCTCTTCGGTCTTCCGGAAGCTTCATGGCAAAATAGGACCCTGGGCGTTGATTTCGTCCAATTCCGAGAATATTTCGTTACTAGGATTTCGAAACCAAAAACAGCAGAAAACAAAGAATCGGCTCTTCAGCATCTTGTTAATAGGTTAGTTCCAGAAAATGCACGAATATGACATAAAGTGTGCATAAAACATGTAGATATCATCAATAATGTGGCATGGAACATAAGAAATTATCGATACGTCGGAGACGTATCAGCATCCCCAAGCTTAGTTCCGCTCGTCCCGAGCGAGGTAAAACGATAACAAAGATAATTTCTGAAGTGACATGCCATCATAACCTTGATCATACTATTCGTAAACATATGTAATGAATGCAGCGATCAAAACAATGGTAATGACATGAGTAAACAAGTGAATCATAAAGCAAAGACTTTTAATGAATAGTACTTCAAGACAAGCATCAATAAGTCTTGCATAAGAGTTAACTCGTAAAGCAATAAATCAAAGTGAAGGTATTGAAGCAACACAAAGGAAGATTAAGTTTCAGCGGTTGCTTTCAACTTGTAACATGTATATCTCATGGATAATTGTTAACATAGAGTAATATAACAAGTGCAATATGTAAGTATGTAGGAATCAATGCACAGTTCACACAAGTGTTTGCTTCTTGAGATGGAGAGAGATAGGTGAACTGACTCAACATAAAGGTAAAAGAATGGTCCTTCAAAGAGGAAAGCATCGATTGCTATATTTGTGCTAGAGCTTTTATTTTGAAAACATGAAACAATTTTGTCAACGGTAGTAATAAAGCATATGAGTTATGAAAATTTTGTCTTACAAGTTGCAAGTCTCATTCATAGTATACTAATAGTGCCCGCACCTTGTCCTAATTAGCTTGGACTACCTGATCATCGCAATACACATGTTTTAACCAAGTGTCACAATGGGGTACCTCCATGCCGCCTGTACAAAGGTCTAAGGAGAAAGCTCGCATTTTGGATTTCTCGCTTTTGATTATTCTCAACTTAGACATCCATACCGGGACAACATGGACAACAGATAATGGACTCCTCTTTAATGCATAAGCATGTGGCAACAATTATTATTCTCATATGAGATTGAGGATATATGTCCAAAACTGAAACTTCCACCATGAATCATGGCTTTAGTTAGCGGCCCAATGTTCTTCTCTAACAATATGCATGCTCCAACCATAAAGGTGGTAGATCTCTCTTACTTCAGACAAGACGGACATGCATAGCAACTCACATGATATTCAGCAAAGAATAGTTGATGGCGTCCCCGGAAGCATGGTTATCGCACAACAAGCAACTTAATAAGAGATAAAGTGCATAAGTACATATTCAATACCACAATAGTTTTTTAAGATATTTGTCCCATGAGCTATATATTGCAAAGGTGAATGATGGAATTTTAAAGGTAGCACTCAAGCAATTTACTTTGGAATGGCGGATAAATACCATGTAGTAGGTAGGTATGGTGGACACAAATGGCATAGTGGTTGGCTCAAGGATTTTGGATGCATGAGAAGTATTCCCTCTCGATACAAGGTTTAGGCTAGCAAGGTTATTTGAAACAAACACAAGGATGAACGGTGCAACAAAACTCACATAAAAGACATATTGTAAACATTATAAGACTCTACACCGTCTTCCTTGTTTTTCAAAACTCAATACTAGATATTATCTAGACTCTAGAGAAACCAAATATGCAAACCAAATTAGCAAGCTCTAAGTGTTTCTTCATTAATAGGTGCAAAGTATATGATGCAAGAGCTTAAACATGAGCACAACAATTGCCAAGTATCACATTATCCAAGACATTTTAGAGTTACTACATGTATCATTTTCCAATTCCAACCTGTTATCACCAGATTTTGGCTAAATCAGGAGATGGGCCGTAGGTGAGATGGGCTTGAAGGTTAAACGCGTGGAGGATCTCTGAAGCGGCTTGACACGAAGAAGTTGGGCTAAATTGCCCATGTATCTGTATTATAGTAGATCGCATCTTAATTTAGAAGTTAGAGTTTTACCCATGCACGGTTAGGTGCACGCCTGAATTAGAAAGTCCCTTGGACTATAAATATGTATCTAGGGTTTATGGAATAAACAACAACCAACGTTCAACACAACCAATCTCGGCGCATCGCCAACTCCTTCGTCTCGAGGGTTTCTTCCGGTAAGCACCATGCTGCCTAGATCGCATCTTGCGATCTAGGCAGCACAAGCTTATTACGTTGTTCATGCGTTGCTCGTGCCTGAAGCCTTTTGATGGCGAGCAACGTAGTTATCTTAGATGTGTTAGGGTTAGCATTGTTCTTCGTATCATATGCTGTCGTAGTGCAACCCTTATACATCTAGCGCCCTTACACCTATCTTAGGTGTAGGGGCGGCACCCCGCTTGATCATTGTTTAGTAGATCCGATCCGTTACGGTTGCTCCTTGTTCTTCAAGGATTAGTTTAATATCCGCAATAGTTAGGCCTTACAAAGGGTTGGAGGATCCAGCGGCGTGTAGGGTGTAGTTTGCTGGCCCTAGACAGGATGTTCCGGGATCAACCTCGTGTTGGTTTTTAGGCCCTGTCTAGGATCGGCTTACGATCACCGTACGCGAGCGCGAGGCCCAATCGTGAGTAGGATGATCCGATTATGCGGTGAAAACCCTAAATCGTCGTAGATCGCATTAGCTTTATCTTGAACAAGCAGGACCACCATATATTCGGACACCTTGTACGAATCATGGGTGGATCGGCTCTTTGAGCCGATTCACGAGACAACCCGAGAGCCGATCGAGGCTCGTATTTAACGTTGTACGTGTATGCCATGCAGGAAACTAAGCGAGGCATCATCCAACACCTTCCCGACCAGGTATAGGTCAGGTGGCACGCCCTTGCGACAACGATCGGACGTGTGACCGGAAGGCTTTGCGGGCCGTCGCTCCGAGGGACTCGGGGCCAGCCGCAGCCCTGAGTTGTTCCCGGCTCTACGGTGTTGCCGGCCGCTGCCCGCCGGTGGGTTTCGACCGCAACACATTCTCGGCACGCCGGTGGGACAATCTTCGACATCCACCGCATCGCCATCTACATCCGAGATGGCGGAAAGCACTCCGGTCAAGTACGAGGATCTGACTGACGAGCTCAAGAAGAAACATGACGAGATCAAGGCAGTCCTCGAAGCCGACCTCATCGGCTCTTTCCACAGAACCCGCTCCCATGGCATCAGATGGAAGGGGTTCTCACCTGAAGGCGCGCTCGATGGAGTGGACCTGTCCGCCCCGTCAGAAGAACGCACCAGGTCGCTGCGTCAGGAGATCAACTTCATGGTGGCTCATTCGCTGCACCGCCACTCGAGAGCCTGGTGAACACTTTGGAGCGTGTCGCTCCGCGCGTGATCCAGGAAATCATGAGCCATCGGCATTCTCCGTCGGGACCAGCTCTGGGGACTTACAGAGGAGAGATGCCACTCCAGTCCCGTCCGCCGCTGCCGTTCGCGTTGGCAGCACCAGAAGTGCCGAACTCATCGGCATACGTCGTCTACAGGATTGGTGGTGACCCTAGTGACTACCAATTCCTACCTGAGGCGCCCAAGGAGATCCCGCACGGATACGCGTGCGCATACGTGCCAGACTGCAGTAACTGGGCACTCTCGAACCAGGTTGCAACAGCAGGGGTCTCTGGAACAGCAGGAGGAACGTCAGGAGCAGATCTTGAGAAGCAGACGTGGCTAGCTAAGTACGCCACTCCGACAAACCTCCAGAGCTCAGCTCCTGCAGTTGGCTCAGAACTGGAAAAGCAAGCATGGCTGGTTAAGTATGCCACCCCGGTGAATCTTCAGGGTTCGACACCTTCAGCCATCACCGCGGATCAGATTTGTACAATTCTGAAAGATCAGTTCGGCATGATGCCGAAAAGGAAGACATTCGGCTATACCAAGCCGTACCCCAACGAGTACGAATTGATCCCGCTACCACCCAAATATCGGCTCCCTGACTTCACCAAGTTTAGTGGATCAGATGGTTCCAGCTCCATCGAGCATGTGAGCCGATATTTGGCACAGCTGGGCACGATCTCAGCATCAGACGAGCTGCGTGTGAGGTTCTTCGCACAGTCCCTCACAGGATCGGCTTTCGGGTGGTACACGTCGTTGCCACCGAACTCAATCCGGACTTGGAAGCAGTTGGAAGAGCAGTTCCATGAGCAGTATCACTCAGAGGCTTCCGAGGCCGGCATTGCCGATCTAGCACAAGTACGACAGAAGCGCGGGGAAACAGTGTCAGAATACATCCAGCGCTTCAGGACCGTGAGGAACCGATGCTATTCGGTTCACATAAGTGAAAAAGAAGCGATCGAGTTGGCGGTGGTGGGTCTCTCATCATCGATCGAGGACGTGGCCTCCCAAGCGTACTACCCTTCATTGGCGCACATGGTGCGAGAGCTGTCGCATATGAACAGGCGCCACCCGGATGTTTACCAGGACAAATTCAAGCGAGCGGTGGTCCTGGTTGAGGCGAGACGAGGACGAAGGTGCTGCGGGAGATCAAGAGGTAGCAGTGGCTGAATGGGCTCGGGCGGCAAACCCCGTGTCCTGTAAGTGGGTTAAGCCACAAGGTCCTCCAAAAGGGTTCGACTTCGACGTGACCAAAGCTGAGCAGATTTTCGACCTCTTACTCACGGAGAAGCAGCTAAAGGTACCCGAAGGCCACAAGATCCCCACGGTGCAGGAGCTGAACGGAAAGCCATACTGCAAGTGGCACAACACGTTCACCCACACCACTAACGACTGCAGGGTGTGGCGTCAGCAGATCCAAATGGCGATAGAAAAAGGGCGGCTAATTCTCAACCAGTACGCCATGAAGGTCGACACACACCCCTTCCCCGCCGTTAACATGGTGGAGTACACTTACCATGGAGGGTGCCAGCCAGATTTCTCGTGCAATATCAACATGGTGGGACCTGGGCACCACTCGGTAAGGACGGAGATGAGGGCAGCTGCTCTCATAGCAAAGACACGGAGGAAGCCGCTCCACGCGATCGGCTCCGCCACGACGGCAAGCGCTACGTCACGGAGGGAGAAGTGAAGAACATAAGATATCGGCGACCTCTCTCCGATCACCTCCTCAACAAGTATGTGAGTCGGCATGACCAACGCCGACGATACAACGACGATGATGAAAAAGATCGTCTGGCTAGGGACGACAGGAGACGTCGTCGGCATGATCACGACGAGGAGCGATATGAGCGCCACGCCAAGGAAAAGTCAAGGGAGCAAGACGACGAGGATAGGCACTGGGACTGCCCCTTCTTCAGACACTGCTGGGATTCAGGAATGAGCCGATTGCCAACAATCGGCAACTGCCCTAATGCAAACAAAAGAAGAAGGATGCAGCTAACGTGTCCGTGTTCAAGCGCCTAGGGCCTCTCCCGCCTCGAAGCAAACGCGCTGAGTCCCCTCGGTTGGAAGATCTTGAGGATTTGGAAGACGAGGGAGAAGAAGAAGAAGAAGACAGGTACGACCGGCCAAGGTGGTGCCCTGATGGACTCAGCCGTTCCCAAAAACGAAGGGTTCAGCGTCTACGTGGGTTGGAAGAAGCTGAAAGGTTATACCTGCACACGTTGAGGAAGGCACGGCCTGATCTGGCCGCCAAAATTCAGCGAACCCTGGACGAAGAAGGTCGGCCACAAAGAAAAGAGTGGCGCCCCAGACAAAGGAAAGCCGATGATGAGACATCGGCTGGCACAAACATGGTGCTCGTCCTTCCAACGGAGTTTGGTGCTCCAGGATTACACGAGGCACCCAATTTCGACGACTGCGAGCGCATCAACATGACACAGGATGGCACTAGGTTGGTCTTATCCACGGCCCCGACCGTGTAGCGAACGCAGCGTCTATGGACAAACGTGGCGATGCCGATCCAGGAGATCGGCCCCAAGGACTTATGGAGGGACATTACAAAACCTTCATCGAACAAGCAACGTGGAGGCCGATTCCAGTGATCGGCCAAAATTATCCTCACCATCCATTATGCCTGGGTTCAACATTTGATCCAGCAGGGAATACCTAAAGAGCCGATACCATCAAATCTCTTGAAAGAATCGGCTCGGGGGGCACCTAGGTGGATAAAACACGAGGATATGAAGTAGAAGTATCTTTCAAATGCCCAGCAGCCCAAGATATTCTTTGATGATGGGTATTGAGGTATGGGGGCTGATACATAAATCGGCCGTAAAAAATTCAAAATTTTTTAAGCACAGCCGATGCATGGCCATCGACTCAAGAGATACAACTGTTATAAGCAGAGACTCAATGGACCAATGCCAATGCCAAGAGCAGCCTGGACGTGCAGATCAGGTTGAGGATGGGTTGCATCAGACCCGCCAAAGGAAAGGACCCGATCTGACCTGCAAGGCGCGAGAAGTGGTCTGCCTCGTTGTCCACCAGAGCTCAAAGTCATCGGTCGAAAAAGGTGGAAGATAGATCGTGAAGGATTGATATGGTAACATCAGCTTTTGAGCATCGATCAAGTTCACGATCACTCCAACGTCAAAGGGATGAAGAATGGATCATGAGAGACCGATGCGTTATCATCGGCTCATTGGGCATTGGCTAAGTGACGATCGGCGGGATCAGTATGAAAGGAAATCGGCAAAATCAAATTGGGGAATTTCTTCATTGATAAACGAGATTTCTTACATAGAAGAGCTGATTGCTCTCAAAAGGGAGTACTAAGGGGATACATTGCCCCGTCTACTACTACTGATCCTATGCTAAGGGTCCTATCTACGGGCCGTCGCTGCCCTCGTCGTCACCCTCGTCGCCGCTGTCGGCGCTGCTCCCGGCGGGCTCGTCGTCGCTGCTGTAGCGGCCGCCGGCAGGACCTTCGTTGTCCTCATCCTCCTCCTCCTCGTCGTCGTCGTCGCTGTCGTAGTCACTGAGATTCCCCGGCCAGGGGCAGTGGCGCTTGGCCGGCGGCTCGTCGGAGGGGCTGTCGTCGTCGTCCTCCTCCTCCTCCTCCTCCTTCACCTCCTCGGAGGAGGTGAAGTCATCCCAGGAGAAGCGATCGTCATCGCTCTCCTCCTCCGATTCCCCGTCGGCGAGGAAGCGGAGGTCGCTCTCCCCGTTCGTCGAGGACTTGTCGTCCTCGGACCAGATGGAGAAGTCATGGCCGGGCTCCTCCCCGGCCTCTATGGCGCGGCGGGTGTTGGCCGCATGGACCTCTTGTGGGTCCCGTTCTGGCGTCGGCTCGTGGGAGGAAGAGGACTCAAGGGAAAGTCCCGATGAGGCGGAGGAAGAAGAAGACATGGTGCGCAGAAGGGCTTTTGGAGTGCTAATGCGGGGAGGATGAGGAGGAGAACTGTTCGGTGCGGTTAAATAAAAGAAGTGGAGATTTAATGTTTGAACAGTTTTTGAGGAAGTGGTGCCAAAAAACTGTCAAATCGTGCAGAGAAGTTGGGAAGGCAAGTCGTCATGATGAAAAATACTGCGACGGTTCCGCTCTGCCACGACATGACCCCTCGGAGAAAAAACAGAGTGGTTTTGAAATTATCATTACCAAAACCAGGGGGGCATGTGTTATCACCAGATTTTGGCTAAATCACGAGATGGGCCGTAGGTGAGATGGGCTTGAAGGTTAAACGCGTGGAGGATCTCTGAAGCGGCCTGACACGAAGAAGTTGGGCTAAATTGCCCATGTATCCGTATTATAGTAGATCGCATCTTAATTTAGAAGTTAGAGTTTTACCCGTGCACGGTTAGGTGCACGCTCTGAATTAGAAAGTCCCTTGGACTATAAATATGTATCTAGGGTTTATGGAATAAACAACAACCAACGTTCAACACAACCAATCTCGGCGCATCGCCAACTCCTTCGTCTCGAGGGTTTCTTCCGGTAAGCACCATGTCTGCCTAGATCGCATCTTGCGATCTAGGCAGCACAAGCTTATTACGTTGTTCATGCGTTGCTCGTGCTGAAGCCTTTTTGATGGCGAGCAACGTAGTTATCTTAGATGTGTTAGGGTTAGCATTGTTCTTCGTATCATATGCTCGTCGTAGTGCAACCCTTATACATCTAGCCGCCCTTACACCTATCTTAGGTGTAGGGGCGGCACCCCGCTTGATCATTGTTTAGTAGATCCGATCCGTTACGGTTGCTCCTTGTTCTTCAAGGATTAGTTTAATATCCGCAATAGTTAGGCCTTACAAAGGGTTGGAGGATCCAGCGGCGTGTAGGGTGTAGTTTGCTGGCCCTAGACAGGATGTTCCGGGATCAACCTCGTGTTGGTTTTTAGGCCCTGTCTAGGATCGGCTTACGATCACCGTACGCGAGCGCGAGGCCCAACCGTGAGTAGGATGATCCGATTATGCGGTGAAAACCCTAAATCGTCGTAGATCGCATTAGCTTTATCTTGAACAAGAAGGACCACCATATATTCGGACACCTTGTACGAATCATGGGCGGATCGGCTCTTTGAGCCGATTCACAGGACAACCTGAGAGCCGATCGAGGCTCGTATTTAACGTGTACGTGTATGCCATGCAGGAAACTAAGCGAGGCATCATCCAACACCTTCCTGACCAGGTATAGGTCAGGTGGCCCGCCCTTGCGACAGCATCGGACGTGTGACCAGAAGGCTTTGCGGGCCGTCGCTCTGAGGGACTGGGGCCAGCCGCAGCCCTGAGTTGTTCCCGGCTCTACGGTGTTGCCAGTCGCTGCCCGCCGGTGGGTTTCTGACCGCAACACAACCATATAACAATTTAACGAAGAAGAAACTTCGCCATGAATACTATGAGTAAAGCCTAAGGACATACTTGTCCATATGCTACAGCGGAGCGTGTCTCTCTCCCATACAGTGAATGCTAGGATCCATTTTATTCAAACAAAACAAAAACAAAAACAAACCGACGCTCCAAGCAAAGTGCATAAGATGTGACGGAATAAAAATATAGTTTCAGGGGAGGAACCTGATAATGTTGTCGATGAAGAAGGGGATGCCTTGGGCATCCCCAAGCTTAGACGCTTGAGTCTTCTTAGAATATGCAGGGGTGAACCATCGGGGCAACCCCAAGCTTAGAGCTTTCACTCTCTTTGATCATATTGTATCATACTCCTCTCTTGATCCTTGAAAACTTCCTCCACACCAAACTCGAAACAACTCATTAGAGGGTTAGTGCACAATAAAAATTAACATGTTCGGAGGTGACACAATCATTCTTAACACTTCTGGACATTGCATAAAGCTACCGGACATTAATGGATCAAAGAAATTCATCCAACATAGCAAAAGAGGCAATGCGAAATAAAAGGCAGAATCTGTCAAAACAGAACAGTCCGTAAAGATGGATTTTATTAGGGCACCATACTTGCTCAAATGAAAATGCCCAAATTGAATGAAAGTTGCGTACATATCTGAGGATCACTCACGTAAATTGGCTTAATTTTCTGAGTTACCTAAAGAGAATTAGACCCAGATTCGTGACAACAAAGAAATCTGTTTCTGCGCAGTAATCCAAATCTAGTATTTACTTTACTATCAAAGACTTTACTTGGCACAACAAAACATAAAAATAAGATAAGGAGAGGTTGCTACAGTAGTAAACAACTTCCAAGACTCAAATATAAAACAAAAATACTGTAGTAAAAACATGGGTTGTCTCTCATAAGCGCTTTTCTTTAACGCCTTTCAGTTAGGCGCAGAAACTGTAACTCAAGTGTTATCGAGAGATGAAGCATTGGTATCATAAGCTCCCCCATCTGTAGTGGTACTAAGGGCTTTGTCAATCTTAGGCCTATAATAATATTTCTTTGGTTTAGGCACTTTAGAGACATACATAAACTTTTGCTCTTTTCCCACATAAGCTTTCTCTCTAAACTGTAAAGATAAAAAGGTTGAACCCAAGGTTCCCATAGCTTTTTCAAGTTCGCCAATCCTATTAATTTGATTATCATGGTCAACACAAGTTCCTAGGACACTAATTCTTTCATCAATTCCTCCTAAGGATTTATCAAGTTCATCAGTTTTATCAAGTAACATCTCCAACTTAGTTTCAACACTCGGAAAATTTTTCTCTATGGTTTCCAATTTTTTCATAACATCCTCAAGGGAGGTTTCAATTTTAGTTTCATTAACAGGTGGTGTTCCAAATAAACTCTCAATAATGCAACTAGCTTCTAAAGCGGGAGCGCCTAGGAAATTACCTCCCGCGAGACAATCAAGAACATATCTATTCCAGCCTAGAGATACCAACGTAAAAATTCTCGAGTAGGATAGTGGTGGAGTGTTTCTTAGTGCACCTATTATGGGCATCACTAATTCTATACCAAGCATCTTTTAAACATTCTCCCCTTGTTGCTTAAATGAACGAACTTCAACTTCAGGATTACTCATTTTAGCAAGTAGTAAATAAAACAAACTAGATAAAGTAAATGCAAGTAACTAATTTTTTTGTGTTTTTGATATAGAGTGCAAGACAGTAAATAAAGTAAAGCTAGCAACTAATTTTTTTTGTGTTTTGATATAATGCAGCAAACAAAGTAGTAAATTAAATAAAGCAAGACAAAAACAAAGTTAAGAGATTGAGAAGTGGAGACTCCCCTTACAGCGTGTCTTGATCTCCCCGGCAACGGCGCCAGAAATTTAGCTGCTGGCGTGGAGTTGACGTGGGAGTTAGAAATCTTTGTGGTGTAACTTTTCTTCAGGTCCCCGGCAACGGCGCCAGAAATTTGCTTGATGCGTGTAATTGACACGTCCGTTGGGAACCCCAAGAGGAAGGTGTGATGCGCACAGCGGCAAGTTTCCCTCGATTAGAAACCAAGGTTTAATCGAAGCGAGTAGGAGTCAAGAAGCACGTTGAAGGTTGATGGCGGCGGGATGTAGTGCGGCGCAACACCGGAGATTCCGGCGCCAACGTGGAACCCGCACAACACAACCAAAGTACTTTGCCCCAACGAAACAGTGAGGTTGTCAATCTCACCGGCTTGCTGTAACAAAGGGTTAACCGTATTGTGTGGAAGATGATTGTTTGCAAGAAAACAAGTAAAGAACAAGTATTGCAAGCAGATTTGTATTTCAGTATAAAAGAATGGACCGGGGTCCACAGTTCACTAGAGGTGTCTCTCCCATAAGATAAAAGCATGTTGGGTGAACAAATTACGGTCGGGCAATTGACAAATAGAGAGGGCATAACAATGCACATACATGTCATGATAAGTACGAGTGAGATTTAATTGGGCATTACGACAAAGTACATAGACCGCCATCCAACCGCATCTATGCCTAAAAATTCCACCTTCGAGGTTATCATCCGGACCCCTCCGAGTATTAAGTTGTAAAACAACGGACAATTGCATTAAGTATGGTGCGTAATGTAATCAACAACTACATCCTTAGACATAGCATCAATGTTTTATCCCTAGTGGCAACAACGACATCCATAACCTTAGGGGTTTCGTCACTCCCCGCATTCACGGAGACATGAACCCACTATCGAGCATAAATACTCCCGCTTGGAGTTACTAGCATCAACTTGGCCGAGCCTCTACTAATAACGGAGAGCATGCAAGATCACAAACAACACATAGGTAATAACTTGATAATTAACATAACATGGTATTCTCTATCCATCGGATCCCGACAAACACAACATATAGAATTACAGATAGATGATCTTGATCATGTTAGGCAGCTCACAAGATCCAACAATGAAGCACAATGAGGAGAAGACAACCATCTAGTGATGGCGTGTATTTCACACGTTCGTTGGGGAACCCCAAGAGGAAGGTATGATGCGCACAGCAGCAAGTTTTCCCTCAGAAAGAAACCAAGGTTTATCGAACCAGGAGGAGCCAAGAAGCACGTTGAAGGTTGATGGCGGCGGGATGTAGTGCGGCGCAACACCGGAGATTCCGGCGCCAACGTGGAACCCGCACAACACAACCAAAGTACTTTGCCCCAACGAAACAAGTGAGGTTGTCAATCTCACCGGCTTGCTGTAACAAAGGATTAACCGTATTGTGTGGAAGATGATTGTTTGCGAGAGAAAATAGTAAAACAAGTATTGCAGCAGATTTGTATTTCAGTATTAAAAGAATGGACCGGGGTCCACAGTTCACTAGAGGTGTCTCTCCCATAAGATAAAAGCATGTTGGGTGAACAAATTACAGTCGGGCAATTGACAAATAGAGAGGGCATAACAATGCACATACATGTCATGATAAGTACGAGTGAGATTTAATTGGGCATTACGACAAAGTACATAGACCGCCATCCAACCGCATCTATGCCTAAAAAGTCCACCTTCGAGGTTATCGTCCGAACCCCTCCAGTATTAAGTTGCAAAGCAACGGACAATTGCATTAAGTATGGTGCGTAATGTAATCAATAACTACATCCTCGGACATAGCATCAATGTTTTATCCCTAGTGGCAACAAGACACAGCACAACCTTAGAACTTTCTCATCACCTGTCCCGGGTGTCAATGCGAGGCATGAACCCACTATCGAGCATAAATACTCCCTCTTGGAGTTAAGAGCAAAAACTTGGCCGAGCCTCTACTAATAACGGAGAGCATGCAAGATCATAAACAACACATATGTAATAACTTGATAATTAACATAACATGGTATTCTCTATCCATCGGATCCCGACAAACACAACATAGAGTATTACAGATACATGATCTTGATCATGTTAGGCAGCTCACAAGATCCAACAATGAAGCACAATGAGGAGAAGACAACCATCTAGCTACTGCTATGGACCCATAGTGTGGGGCCCCGGACTTACCAGTCCAGAACTCCTGTTATGCATACAATTTCACGATCCCAAGATCATTCCATCGTGAATACATAACCGAACTGATACCAGATTACATCATCCATTACAGTACCGAAGTAACATTAATACGGAAGTCTTACATCATAGGCCATCAAGGCCGAAGTTCAACAAACAGCAGCGGAATTTATTTGACTTCAAACAGCGGTGGAACCCACGTCAGGCCTTTACCCTACGAGCGGCTGATCGGGAGAGCGACCTAGCTCGCGTCTTCGGCGTCGTACTCCTCTTCTTCGTAGTACTCCTCTTCAAAGTCTGGCCAAGTAAATAGCCGGGACAACAATGCCAATGAGTACGTTTGAATGTACTCGCAAACCACCTTAGAGAGAAGTAAAGGATATGCAATATGGCAGTAGCAAGGAACAGGCACTAAACTAGGGCGACAAGGAGCGAGAGGTGGTTCCTCTCGAGAGTGTGACATCTTCATATTTTTGTTGAAAAACTTTTCTGTAAACCATTTTATTTGCAGACTAATAGGTAAGGGTGACCCGATTTCTTTCCCGGCCATCTCATATGGCCAACACAAAACATTTCAGCTCTCCACCGTACCTTCCAGGTACACTTTCCACCAGTCCCACTGGCATCACTTTCCCAAAACAATATTTGAGGAAACACTTTTGTAACACAAAAACTCTTCAGGCTAAGCAACAGCCTTCCCGACCGTCCATAACTGCGGACACGGCTATTCGAATAGTTTTCACTCTGCAGAGGTTGTACACTTTCCCCACAAGATTCGAATACTCATCGTGTGGGCATCATCCCTGCATAATGACATATGCCACGACAAATACCCGATCGTAGTTTTTCGCCTGCTCGCCTTAGCCTAAGACATGCCGCCTAGAGTTGTACCTCCCAACACCAGAGTCCGAGGGGTCGTTTACCCAGGAGTAGCGAATTCCCCGACCAGCTCGACCCTCCGGAATGCCGCGACCAACTGCGGAGCATTATTCAATGGGAGCTCATAGGTTGTACCCCGCGTACCTGAAAAGGCAAATGGGTTGCGTCCCTTCTCATGGGAAGAACCCCGGTCGAAGCGTCCATGGTCGGACTGCCACTACATTTGCTGGACTCAAACTAAGGCGAGACAAACTACTACGCTACGCCCCGTGCCCACTTTGGGGTAATGTGGTTGCACTGTCTTTCAGTCCGGGTGAGTACTTAGGCGCTAAAGTTTTCGAAAATATTTTCTTTCCTCCACTTGCCTCCAGCAGATCTTCTTTTTAGAAACTTTTGCCTTTTGATAAACCACACTTGGGCAGGGCTACCCCCTTTCCAAGGTTTTCGAAAAGCTCATTTTCGAGAAAACATTTTCATATCCATTTTCCCAGGGCTCCCAACCTATAGTCCAATTCTTCTTCGAAAAGTGGCGACAAGGATGACAAGGTGATGAGCACCATATCACTAATAGAGAGGTGATCTGTAGGTTTCAACGAGGGTTGCACCCTAAGGGTGGATCAATAAAAAAAACTCCGGGTGGCACTAACCACCGACAAAATAAATAGAAGACATGCACTTTTATAAAATCTGTAATAATGCAAGAATAAGATATATAGGATCAGAGATGCATCAAAAGGTGGCTTGCCTTGATCAGCAAAGTGCCCCTGGTCTTCCTCTTCAATCCCTCCAAAGTCTCCTCCTCCTTTGTTTCCGGCGATGTTCGAATCTAGCGTCGCAAAAAAAAAAGAAAACAACAAGACAGATCCAATCAACAAACCACACCAGCATAGTTCACACAAAAATTTGGGAAAATTACAGTATGTAAAGGGTTACTAATGCAAGCTACTGAAAGTGGTTTCATCCATTTATGATTTTTAAAACAAAAGATATGATTTTTGCAATTCCAGAATTGACTTAGGAACCATTTAAATGGTCTAAATCTTTCTGTAAGTCATAAAAATGCATGCAGCATACCTACTGAAAGCTAATAACATGTAGAACACACATGCACAAGAATCACTTTCAAATAAACTTTTAATTAATTTAGAAAATTTAAATGGGACAGAAACCAGAGCATACAAACAGCAAGTCACACCAGTATCAGAGCATCATCAACCAACACCAAACATACCCCTGGATAGGTGAGACTAAATGTGAACTAACCCCACTGGTTTGACATTTTTCTGATTTGTAAATGATTTTATAAAAATCAAATACTGAAAAGATATACTGTTTTAGTAATTAAATTCTTGAAATTAAAATATAACTCTTAAAAATATTTCCTTTGGCACAAAATTACCCTATGGGTATATCTACCAGTAGCACTTAGGTTTGATTCAAAAACATTATTAATTTTCAAACTAAAAATCATATACTGGCTCTCTGGACAGATCTTATTTTCTAAAACAACTCCAATCCAGGAAGCTCCTGCATGCTACACTAGTGTCGAAATGAAGCTACTAACATACACTTCACAACAAAATTAACCTCATGCAAAAAGGTTTCATAAATATCACACACTAATTAAATTACACAATCAGATACTTTTTAGGTTTTCATTTAACAGAACATATCTACAACACCAAATCACATGCATGCTACTTTATTTGGTAGAGAAAACATCTGTAAGCATGTAGGAACTTGAATCAACTCATTTGGTCAATCGATGGATTTTTGGTGATTTAATTCCTGAGCAGGGATTTACTGGCTGATTAAATAGAGTGAAAAAGGAAAAGGGAAATGGGCCGGGATGACTGGGCCTGGCCAGATCCGGCCCGGCAGCGCAGCAGCTGCGCGGGAGTACCGTTTTTAAACGGCCCCCGTCGTGGCAGGCCACGTTGGAGCCTGGGCCCGCATGGGTGTGCATGCACCCGTTGGATCAAATCCAACGATGCATGCCACCTTCGTCCTCCTCGACGCGGCCAGGAGGCCGGCGGCAAACCCTGGCTACTTCTGGTGGCTCGGGTGCTCACCTCCGGTCGCAGAAATCGTCGGGAGCAGGTGCGTTGGACGCAGGGGAGGATTCTCTCTCGAATGACGGTGGCGGCGACGAAAACAGCAGGGTCGGGCGGTGGTTGACGGCGACGGGCCGCGGACGCTGCTCGGAATGGCGCCGCCGGTGAGCACACCTGGGAAGCAAGAGTGTGTGCGTTAGAGAGAGGGAGTCATGGGGTTTCCAGAGAACAAGGGAGGGAGAGGGAACGACGGCATGCAGCGGCGGCCACCTCCGTCGGGACAGCGACGGCGTCGAGCTCGAGCCCGAACTGCAGGAGGGGAGAGGAGCTCCTCTCCTCTCCGGAGGTGAACTGGTGGAGAAGGGGGTTTCGGTGGCGAGTGGGCTTGAGTGGAGGAGGTCCGGGCCGTTTTATAGCTCGCCGCGCGGTGCATGGTGTGCGAGACCGTGGCGAGGAAGAGAGGGCGGGCGGCAGCAGAGCATTGGTTGCGAGGGGCAGCGAGGCTACGTGTCCGAGCGTTGGTGTTGCCGTTTGGACGCGAGTGTGCGTCGGTGGCGCGGTGAAGAGAGGAGACGAGCTGGCGGCAGAGTCGTCTGCCAGCTGCTCGGCGCAATGACAGGACGCGGCATCGGCGTAGGTGTGCACAGGGAAGGCTAGGGCTTGTCCGTGCGGGTTCATTGGAGTGGTGACGTGCGGTGGAGAGGTCTGCAGACAGACGGGAGCGACCAGACCGTGTTGGTGAGGTAGTCGACGTGGCCGTGGCCACGGCGGCGTGCACGGTCACCACAGGTAGGTGCCCCGCGCGTGTCAGTGATGGCGAGCGTGGGTAGAGCTGTTCGGTGGTCTGGGGAGGGGAGAGAGAGGTCTACACGGTCGGGGACGTGCTGTCCATCAGCAGAGATAGAAGGGGAGGTCTTGCAGACTTCTACCCGCATTGTTCCAAGAACATGAGAGGATGTGAAGGAGGCTAGGAGGAGTAGGGAAGATCTGCAGAGGTGATAGAGGGGTGCAGTCGTGAGAGGAAATAGCAGGGAAGCAGGGAGAGAGAGGTGGTGGCTTGGCAGCATGTGCTTGGAGCTAGCCAAAACCATGCATGCACACACCACCAAGCCTCCCGGCCATCCTCCTCTCTCACAGCTTCTCTCACTCACACGATAAAAAAAAGGTCATGCAATCACATGTGGTCAGAGGGGAGGAGAGAGGGGTGCGGCTTGGCTTCATCTAGTCGAGTGGAGGCTAACAATAAAGGCAGCAAGTGTACTCCAAGCCCCGGCCACTTCTATCTCTCCATTCCTTTCTCTCATACTTACCTAAAGAGGAAATGGGCATGCAAGAGCACATGGGTGTGCATGGTGTGGAGAGTGAGTGAGTGGAGAGAGAGAGAGAGAGAAATGGTCAGGCTGAAAAAGAAAAGGGAGAGAAAGAGGGAGGGCAAAAATTAATTAATCCATGGTCTATGTGACCATTTCTCAATTTAGGCACTATTGCAATAATTTGGCATGACTAACCTCTTTTGATTTTTGTGAATTCAAGGGTAGAAATGAGTTGAGAGTGATATTACTAGACTAAAGAATTTTCAAAACACTTTTTGGTTAGGTAGAGAGAAAGAAAATGTGGAAGCAAATAAAGTAAAAAGGTGGTCTTGTGAGATCCACTATGTAATATGGGAAGTTCAAGTCCTAAGGTTTTAGTGAGAAAGGGAATTTAAATTTCACAATCTATTATATTATTAAAACAACAAACAACCAATGGCCTGGATTAGCTAGAAATAATCAGAGATTAATAACAACGACCAAGATTTACCGTCTAACACCCGACCCTAATGATTTATCTTCTGACTTCCGGGCGTCCGGCCTAATGTTTGTTTCAAGATGCCTTCATAGCTAGGGTTTCCTCTTCCCCCGCGTCTAAAAGTGTACCAGATTGATATGTTTAGTCGTTACCGTCGTGCGCCGCCGCCGTATTTGCATCAGCTCTCTTAGCCGGTGCACATCAAACGATCAAAGTCGTGGTTTCTATTTGCCTCTGTATTCGCATAAACCATGCAACTGTGGAGATATGCAACATGGATCGATCAATGAAATTTGGACTTGCGTCAAGTACCCAGTCGGCCGAACAGCGCACAAAGTTTGGCGGATCGCGGGGCGTGATGCAGGCGCTGACAGCATACTACATGTTCCACCACCGTGCTGCCGCGTCTCCTACGGCCGTCGTCGCTGCCGTGTCTCATGGCTCTTCTGGATCTTCCAATCTCTGGTCATCGGCTCGCGGCTGTAGCACTCAACCAAGCGATGGTTCATGAAGACATCACAGAATAGTTTCATTGGCAGAGGGCACACGACACAAAGGCTATATACACAGACGGTGGTGCTCCACGACATGTTTGGATCAGGTATTGAGGCTCAGGTTATTGCAGAAATTTGTGGTGTAATCACGACATTAGATTTGGAGCTTGAAGAAAAGGAAAACGGTGTGCCTTTTTCTTATGTTCCTGTTTCCCTTTGAACTGAACATAAAGCACAAGAAGAAGTCGGCATAGAAATACAATTGCTCCCACCAGTGTATTAGAGTTTTGTCCCAAGTACAAAGCAGTTTGGGATTTAGCTGAAACGACCTTACCAAATACTTTAACTTATTTGTTTTGCTGGATTAATGACCAGTGCTAACTGAATCTCGCTTTCTGGCAGCAACAGGTTTGGATGTTGGCCATTCATGTTCTAGATTTTGTTCTATAAATATTTTTACTTTATTTATTGAGGCTCCGGTTTTGCAGAAATTTGTGTGTGATCACGACATCAGAATTGGACCTTGAAGGAAAGGTAAGCAGTATGCCATTTTTTTTTCAATCTTCCTCTTTCCACATGTGTATTAATTTTGTTCCAAATACGTATCAGCTTAGGACTTGGTGCAACAACCTTACCAAATACTTTTCAGTCTTTGACCAGTGCTAACTGAATTTTTCTTTCTCGCGCGTGTTTATATATAGTGAATACATTTCAGTCTTTGTCCGATATAATACATTGATATGAAGTCCAATAACTTCCATGAGTAATTCCAGGTGGATGATGCGGCGGACGGCGGGAGGCTACCTGCTGTTTGGGGGCACAGGCGTGCGTGACGTCGCGAGGAGCCAAGGGTGATTCCTTATGGTACAAGGTGGACTGTCGGCCTTTTTGGTTCAGATACATCGACTCAGGTTATTTGGACTGGACGGTCGTTGGATCTTTTCAGCTGATTATATAGAACCTTCTTCCCAATTCTATAAGTACCGAATTAAGAAGAACAATAATGTTTAGCATCTGACATAGATCAGCATTCTCCTCAGAGCAATACACCATCACTTAATGTGGGACAGCGTGCTCATAATATTTCATGTGGCTGTTCTCAGCTTCTAGCGGTTAAGATTGAGTAGGTGAGACGAATGCGTGGATCAGTTTTCAGCTGGAGCACTCACAAATTTTTTAGCAATATATATTAGCGTCTAGCTATTAATTACCTAAGCTAATATAGGATTGTCCCTTTCTTTCAGGTATGTGGTCACTATGATTAGTTCATATCCGAGAATGGAAAGGGCCATGCTTTCAACAGAAATGAAACAAGTTCAGATATTCGATGAGTTGATATGATGTGGAGAGCCCAATTGGGTCATCCCTGAGATCCAAACCACTATTGTCAGTGTATCTGGAGCATCGACCCTTTATCATCAGACTGTTAAGTAGACACTCAGGTTTGTAAACTGACATATCATGAACTTAAGGATATTTATAGATCTTTTCAGTTTACAAATAAAATCAGGGGTTAGGGACTCATGGATGACTAAGTGGTCTGACCATGCAAGGACTAAGGTGGAAACATGTACATTACGCTTATATATGTTGAAAAGGATCTGTATAGTACACCTGATTAAAAAGTCAAATTAAGAGAGATGTTAATCATTGAAATTGGATGAAGTATAGTAAACAGCTATACTTCGAGAAGCATTCACATTTGCACATCAATGTTGGTCAATAAGAAGAAGCCCTGAACATAACAAAACTATTATGTGAAAGAAGTATCAAGATCAGTACTCCCTTCTAAAGAAAAAAAATGCATGCACGTGATAGGCTTGAGACGTTGTACATAAATGACAAAGCTGAGGAGGTAAATGTGCATTTTTTATTCCTAAAATTTCTACCATTTTAATTTGCCACACTACTTTTTACAATGTTTTTTATAACTGCTTCAGATGATGATCAGAAAAATGAATGAACCTTTAAATTTTACAAAAAAATTGTACAACAACACTGGCAAATACTGTTTGTTAGATTTTATAGGTCGATCAATAAAGATAAGAGCATTCAATTTTATATCCTATTTCAGTCGTAGTGCCATGTATAACCTGTTCCATAGTGATATTAACTTTTCTGTAAATGTTAAATATTATAAAGTCATGGGTGCTACTTCACTGAAATTTCATTTGTCCATCCTTCTTTATATTGCCCTTCGGTTCAGATAATAATTTCCAATTAATTGTAATTACTCAATGGGAATGGTGCTTCCATCTGTACGATTACTACATCCCAGTGGCAAAAAAAAACCCTATGTCTGACATTCACATACACTTTATTATAAATTTTCTTTCGAATTTCTGATGCTATTTATCATCAGACTGTTAAGTAGACACTCAGGTTTGTAAACTGACATATCATGAACTTAAGGATATTTATAGATCTTTTCAGTTTACAAATAAAATCAGGGGTTAGAGACTCATGGATGACTAAGTGGTCTGACCATGCATGGACTAAGGTGGAAACATGTACATTACGCTTATATATGTTGAAAAGGATCTGTATAGTACACCTGATTAAAAAGTCAAATTAAGAGAGATGTTAATCATTGAAATTGGATGAAGTATAGTAAACAGCTATACTTCGAGAAGCATTCACATTTGCACATCAATGTTGCATCAATTGTTAGATTTTATAGGTCGATCAATAAAGATAAGAGCATTCAATTTTATATCCTATTTCAGTCGTAGTGCCATGTATAACCTGTTCCATAGTGATATTAACTTTTCTGTAAATGTTAAATATTATAAAGTCATGGGTGCTACTTCACTGAAATTTCACTTGTCCATCCTTCTTTATATTGCCCTTCGCTTCAGATAATAATTTCCAATTAATTGTAATTACTCGATGGGAATGGTGCTTCCATCTGTACGATTACTACATCCCAGTGGCAAAACAAAAAATCATATGTCTAACATTCACATACACTTTATTATGAATTTTCTTTCGAATTTCTGATGCTATTTCTTACCTGGTAGAAAGTATTATTTTCTTGATCAAACAACTTTTGGATGTTGGTCAGAGATAAAACAGAAAAAAAATTGATTGTATTATATCTGTCGAAATGGAGATCAGTATATGGCTTATTTTACTAAGCCATATAGTTTAAAGTATATATCAAAACTCTTACCAGGAATAATACTCTTTTTATACAAAATTTGTAATAAGAGTATATTATAATATATTACTAAAGGAACAAACATTGTACGAGCAAGATTATACAGGAGTTAGCATACGATTAAGATCAATGGATATATATTATTAGATCATAATGGTCCACCGATCACACTTTCTTAGATCGATGTGTACATCCATATTGGAATAGGAATCAAACATCACTAGATTTGTAGAAGAACCGTTGCGGTCTCATACATGCCTGAATCTGAGAGAAATGAACTCACAGAAATGTCCGTGGTACAGGATGACATATAGCCTTGACGCCTTGATGTTGGAGGACATCTAGCCAGATCGCCAGATAGTTTGCCACTTCCCAATACTGTTATATCAGGTGCCTCCGACCGTGGGGAGATTCGGGTGACTCACAATGTGGTGCATGCTAGAGCATCTTCGCTACTGCTAGGAACAAGAATTTAGTCCACCGGAGGCCCGGAGTCTCACACATCCTCCATATCAATGGTGCGATCAGATACAACTGCTGGCTTGAAGGCTTGACAAGCACCTTCTACACACTGAGCCTTTGCAAATCATCAAAGAAAGAAAAGAAAGTTTTGATCAAATCGAATGTTTCATTATTTGTTATATGAATTCTACTCTTTCTTATTGGATTTCACGTCACATGATTATTTACGTGATCTGCAATCAGATATTTTCTCAAAACAAAAACTAATTCCAAGAAGGTTCTGAATGAACTTTTTCACTCGATCGATGAGACATAAAACTAGACAATTCTGAATTATTGGCTATCAATTTTTTTCTTCGGCAACACACACTATTATTTGTGAAGAATTGTACCGTACACCCAGATATATGCTTCATTGAAGATGAAAAGCATCAAAGCAAGTTTAATAGCCTGATCTTAAGATAGAAGAGTAAAAACTAATGGTAATTTCAAATTACCATGTTGTGTGAGCCAAAAGGTGAGCTCTAATCTTTAGCAAGGAAAAAAACTAAGTCCCTTAGTGAAGGTCATACAAAGTCAATGAACCGTCATCTTTGTACACTAAACCGAAATCTCTAATTCGTTAATTACACATCTAGCCGCGCAAATTGCGCGGGCCATGTCGCTAGTTAATAAGAAGAAAAGAGTGACATAGTTTGTGTCATGATTAATTTAATTAAAACTAGAAATAAATAAATAAAAATAATAACCAAGGTCACATGAAGAAAGGGGTTTTAGAGATTAACACACAAAATGTAATTTCCACAAGTGACAAACACACCCATCCAACAATTCAAATGCAAGATCAACTATATGCATGCAAATTTTTAAAGATAGAAAAAGTTTTTGTTGGCCCAAAAATTTGTATTCCAGAATTTTAAACAAATGCACAAAAGTTGGGTTGTTACAAACCTTCCCCCCTTAAAATGAATCTCGTCCTCGAGATTCGGTGACTAAGAACTGAAGAGTGCTGGGAAGTCTTTCCGAAGTTGATCCTCTCGTTCCCAAGTGGCTTCCTCCTCGGAATGGTTACTCCACTGGACCTTACAGAATTTAATCTTCCTTCTTCGGGTGAGACGGGTAGCTTCTTCCAAAATCCGAAGGGGTACTTCACGATAGGTTAAGTCGGTGTTGAGGTCGAGGGTGCGATAATCGATGTTCTTGAACGTCTCAGGCTTGTCGGGCACTTGAAGGCATCGTCGAAGTAGAGAGATATGAAACACATCATGGAAATCCGCTAATTCAGCAGGCAGTTCCAGTTGGTAAGATACTTCACCTCGACGAGCGAGAACCTTGAAGGGCCCAATATATCTGGGGGCAAGCTTCCCTTTGACGTGAAATCTCTGCATTCCCTTGAGTGGAGTGACGCGAAGATAGGCATGATCTCCAACCTTGAAGGTCAACTCGCGACGCTTGGAATCAGCATAACTCTTCTGGCGGGATTGAGCGGCTTTGAGGCGATCACGGATCAGTTGGACTTGTTCTTCGGCTTCACGAAGATGGTCAGGTCCAAAAACTTGACTATCTCCGGTCTCGGACCAGTTGAGAGGGGTTCGACAGCGGCGACCATATAGGGCTTCAAAGGGGGCCATCTGAAGACTAGCTTGGTAGCTGTTGTTGTAAGAAAATTCTGCGAAGGGTAGACAGTCTTCCCATTTTGCTCCATAGGCGAGGACACAAGCACGAAGCATATCTTCAAGAATCTGATTTACTCTTTCTGTCTGGCCTCCGGTCTGTGGGTGGTAGGCAGTGCTAAAGGCTAGCTTGGTTCCAAGGGCTTCATGCAGGCTCTTCCAGAATCTCGAGGTGAATTGGGTACCTCGATCTGACACTATCCTCTTGGGGACTCCGTGGAGACTAACAATACGGGATATATAAAGGTCTGCTAGCTTGGTACCATTATAGTTGGTCTTCACAGGGATGAAATGAGCAACTTTGGTAAGTCGGTCAACGATAACCCAGATGGAGTCGTGGCCGCGCTGAGATTTAGGCAATCCTGTAATGAAATCCATTCCGACTTCTTCCCATTTCCATTCGGGGATCTTGAGGGGTTGGAGTAGTCCCGCTGGTCGTTGATGCTCAGTCTTCACTTTCTGGCACACGTCGCAACGAGCAATGAAAAACGCTATCTCGCGCTTCATACCGTGCCACCAAAATTGTTTCTTCAGGTCTTGATACATTTTGGTTCCTCCGGGGTGGATTGAGTAGGGGGTGTCGTGAGCTTCCTTCATGATGAGTTGCTTTAGATCTTCAATATTAGGTACACACAGACGTCCCTTGTACCACAAAACTCCTTCATCACCAATCGTGAAACCAGGAACTTCTTCCCTATTCATCCTACGCTTGATCCCTTCAATACTCTCATGGCCCACTTGAGCTTCCTTGATTCGGTCGAATAATGTAGGCTTCAATTCAAGGTTTGCCAGAAAACCATGGCTAACGAGCTCGAGACCGAACTCCTCCAGTTCTTCATACAGCTTGGGTTGGGCAATTTTTATCAGGGCGTTCAATGAACAGGGCTCTCGACTAAGGGCATCAGCTACGACATTGGCTTTACCAGGATGATAATGAATACCGAGATCGTAGTCCTTGATGAGCTCCATCCATCTACTCTGCCTCATATTCAGCTCCCGCTGAGTGAAGATGTACTTCAGACTCTTGTGGTCGGTGTAGATTTCACAGCGATTTCCCACTAGATAGTGGCGCCAGGTCTTCAGGGCGTGAACTACAGCAGCAAGCTCTAAGTCATGCGTGGGGTAGTTCATCTCGTGCGGTCGAAGTTGCCTTGACAAATAAGCTATCACCTTGCCTTCTTGCATCAGCACACTTCCCAGACCCAATTTTGATGCATCGCAGTACACATCAAAATCCTTGGTGATATCGGGCATGGTCAGGACGGGGGCTGTGACTAATCTCTTCTTGAGTTCCTGAAAACTGGCCTCACATTTATCGGTCCACTCGAACTTCTTATCCTTCTTCAACAGCTGCGTTAAGGGTCTCGCAATGCTCGGAGAATCCCTCAACGAACTTGCGGTAATAACCCGCCAATCCTAGAAAGGCGCGGACTTCGGTCTGATTGGTAGGGGCTTTCTTCTCCATGATGGACTGAATTTTGGACGGATCGACTGACACTCCTCCGGCAGAAATGACATGACCAAGGAATCCTACTTCTTTCAGCCAAAATTCACATTTACTAAACTTGGCGTAAAGCTGATGTTCGCGGAGAGTTCCCAAAACAATCCGCAGATGTTCAGCATGCTCTTCTTCATTCTTGGAGTAGATCATAATATCGTCGATGAAAACCACGACGAACTTGTCGAGGTACTTCATGAACACCTTGTTCATGAGATTCATGAAATAGGCAGGGGCATTGGTCAGTCCGAAGGACATCATGGTATATTCAAAAAGTCCATACCGTGTGGTGAAGGCAGTTTTGGGAATGTCTGACTCTCGAACCTTGAGTTGATGATAACCCGTTCGGAGATCAATCTTGGAGAAAACTCGGGCGCCATTCATCTGGTCGAACAAATCTTCAATCTTCGGGTGGGGGTATTTGTTTTTGATGGTGACATCATTCAGTTTTCGGTAATCCACGCACAGGCGGATAGTACCGTCCCGCTTATCCACAAAGATAACGGGAGATCCCCGAGGTGATGCGCTCGGGCGAATCAATCCTTTCCTCAACATGTCATCCAACTGCTTCTTCAACTCAACTAATTCTTGCGGGTTCATCCGGTAAGGTCGCTGAGCGATGGGGGCAGTTCCGGGAACTAGCTCTATGATAAACTCGATATCCCGATCAGGGGGCATACCGGGTAGCTCATCGGGAAAGACATCAGGGTACTCACAAACTATGGGTACTTCATGCAGGGCTGGGCTAGCGACACTTTTCTTGCACAAAGCCTTAGATGAGGGCATGGTCGCCACGTGTTCAACTACTTCCCCGTCCTCAGCAGTCATGGTTATAGCTCGGCGAGCACAGTCTATATGCCCCTTGTACTTCACCATCCAATCCATCCCTAAAATAACTTCCAACCCTTGCTCACCCAACACTATCAGATTTGCGTGGAAACGTTTTCCCTGAATATCTATGGGAACCTCTTTGCAGGAACTCTGGGTTCTGCTAGTGGATCCAGGGATTTGTACGAGCATAGGTCGTTTCAAGGGGGTGGGGGTTAAGCCTCCCTTTTTCACAAAGGGCTTGGTAACGAAAGAATGCGAGGCTCCAGAGTCGAACAAAACAGTCGAGGGGACCGAGTTGACGGGGAACGTACCCGGAACAATATCCGGAGCTTCCCGAGCTTCTTCCGCGTTGACATGGTTGAGGTGTCCCCTAGCTGGTCCAGCAGACTTCTTCGGTTCGGGTTCCTTCCGGCGGCGATACGGGCTTGACCCCGATTTGGCTTGGGCGCATTGGGGCGCTGAGCAGTGTTCATCTTGTTGGGACACTCCTTGGAGAAATGACCCGGCTGTCCGCAAGTGTAGCATCCGTTGGTGGCGGGGCGGACAGTGTTGTTCTGGCGGGTGTAGTTGGGATTATAGTTGCTTCCTCCAGAACGCTGAGGGTTGAAGTTGCGGTTGGGGTTGTTGGGGCGAGGTGCAGGGGGTGGTGTCCTCTCGCCGTCGGGGCACCGGTCTGGGTGGAGGGAAACTGCGGGGTCGCTGATTGCTGGAGCTGCCTTGCTGCATCATCGCCTTGCGCTTGCGGTTCTCAAACGCACTCTTGCGCTTGCTCTCCACCATGATAGAGGCATCAACAAGGGACTCAAGGTCAGGGTACGGAACAGCGACCAAAATACTCTGCATCTCATCATGCAGACCATTGAAGAAACAGTCCTTCTTCTTTTCTTCAGTGTCGGTGTCTTCTGGAGCATACCTGGACAGAGTAGTGAACTTGTCCATATATTCCACCACAGTCATGCTTCCTTGCTTCAGATTCATGAATTTGTCCTTCATGAGCTTAATCAGTCCGATGGAATGTGGGTCTTGCGGAACTTGGTCTTGAATTCTTCCCAGTTGATGACGTGTCCCTCAGCTTGAATAGCCTTGACGTTTTCCCACCAAGCGCGGGCAGGTCCAGAAAGATAATGAGTGGCGAACAAAACCTTCTCATTGTCGCCGACTCCGGCAACTTCCGGGTTGTTCTCAATAGTGCGAAGCCGGTCCATCGGCATCGAGGGGTTCGGTGCACTTGGAGAAGACAGGTGGATTGGTGCTGCGGAAATCCTTCGACTTGGAGCGAGGGTCGCATTACCATCCCCGCCATTATTGTTGTTGGCGTTTCCGGTAGCAATTTGAGCAAGGTGCTGAAGGGTAGCAAGGTTAGCTTGGCGCTCTGCACGGGCTGCCTCACGGTCTTCCATCATAAGGCGCAGAAGTTGTGCCATGGTTGGGTCCGGAGGTGGAGGGGGGTTTTGGTCGGACCCGCTGGCGTTCCCACTACGGGTTTCAACCATCCTGGAGAGCTGTGGATTCAGATATTAATGGAAAAAAAACAAGGAGATGGGCAGCCACTTAAAAGGGGAGGGCTTGTAAAAAAATGCATAGTTTTGAAAACGGAAACACGCAAATGCAAAGTAGGCAAACGATAGCATAACATAGCAGGGGTGTCAAAGGCACAAAATCGCATCACACAACAATCATATCCAAACAATCAAGCTCACACTTCGGAAACTACAACAACTACATGAATCGCAAGTAGGACTAGTTTTCAAGGGACACCTAATATTTGGGGTATCCTATTCGAATCAACTGAGCTTGTCATGTCTTCAATTCCTCGAGTCCGGCGAGTCTGAGTTGGGGAACCTCGTCAAATATATATGTTTGGAAGAGGATGAGACAGTAGAATAAGAACCTTCAAAATAGCTAGAAATCAGAGAGGTAAGAATTAGAAATTTTTGAAAGGGTAAGAAAGGTAGAAGCAAAACTTCTAGTATTTAGGGAAATAGGTTTAGTAAATAATTTTACCAAAGTAGTATTTTCCTAACTAACGCCCATGCTAACTAAGGTCTCCTACAGTCAGGATGGCTCTGATACCAGCTCTGTGGGGCCCCGGACTTACCGATCCGGAACTCCTGTTATGCATACAATTTCACGATCCCAAGATCATTCCATCGTGAATACATAACCGAACCGATACCGGATTACATCATCCATTACGAGTACCGAAGTAACATTAATACGGAAGTCTTACATCATAGGCCATCAAGGCCGAAGTTCAACAAACAGCAACGGAATTTATTTGACTTCAAACAACGGTGGAACCCACGTCGGGCCTTTACCCTACGAGCGGCCGATCGGGAGAGCGACCTAGTTCGCGTCTTCGGCGTCGTACTCCTCTTCTTCGTAGTACTCCTCTTCAAAGTCCGGCCAAGTAAATAGCCGGGACAACAATGCCAATGAGTACGTTTGAATGTACTCGCAAACCACCTTAGAGAGAAGTAAAGGATATGCAATATGGCAGTAGCAAGGAACAGGCACTAAACTAGGGCGACAAGGAGCGAGAGGTGGTTCCTCTCGAGAGTGTGACATCTTCATATTTTTGTTGAAAAACTTTTCTGTAAACCATTTTATTTGCGGACTAATAGGTAAGGGTGACCCGATTTCTTTCCCGGCCATCTCATATGGCCAACACAAAACATTTCAGCTCTCCACCGTACCTTCCAGGTACACTTTCCACCAGTCCCACTGGCATCACTTTCCCAAAACAATATTTGAGGAAACACTTTTGTAACACAAAAACTCTTCAGGCTAAGCAACAGCCTTCCCGACCGTCCATAACCGCGGACACGGCTATTCGAATAGTTTTCACTCTGCAGAGGTTGTACACTTTCCCCACAAGATTCGAATACTCATCGTGTGGGCATCATCCCCGCATAATGACATATGCCACGACAAATACCCGATCGTAGTTTTTCGCCCTGCTCGCCTTAGCCTAAGACATGCCGCCTAGAGTTGTACCTCCCAACACCGCAGTCCGAGGGTCGTTTACCCGGGAGTAGCAAATTCCCCGACCAGCTCGACCCTCCGGAATGCCGCGACCAACTGCGGAGCATTATTCAATGGGAGCTCATAGGTTGTACCCCGCGTACTCGAAAAGGCAAATGGGTTGCGTCCCTTCTCATGGGAAGAACCCCGGTCGAAGCGTCCATGGTCGGACTGCCACTACATTTGCGGGACTCAAACTAAGGCGAGACAAACTACTACGCTACGCCCGTGCCCACTTTGGGGTAATGTGGTTGCACTTGTCTTTCGATCCGGGTGAGTACTTAGGCGCTAAAGTTTTCGAAAATATTTTCTTTCCTCCACTTGCCTCCAGCAGATCTTCTTTTTAGAAACTTTTGCCTTTTGATAAACCACACTTGGGCAGGGCTACCCCCTTTCCAAGGTTTTCGAAAAGCTCATTTTCAGGAAAACATTTTCATATCCATTTTCCCAGGGCTCCCAACCTATAGTCCAATTCTTCTTCGAAAAGTGGCGACAAGGATGACAAGGTGATGAGCACCATATCACTAATAGAGAGGTGATCTGTAGGTTTCAACGAGGGTTGCACCCTAAGGGTGGATCAATAAAAAAAACTCCGGGTGGCACTAACCACCGACAAAATAAATAGAAGACATGCACTTTTATAAAATCTGTAATAATGCAAGAATAAGATATATAGGATCAGAGATGCATCAAAAGGTGGCTTGCCTTGATCAGCAAAGTGCCCCTGGTCTTCCTCTTCAATCCCTCCAAAGTCTCCTCCTCCTTCGTTTCCGGCGATGTTCGAATCTAGCGTCGCAAAAAGAAAACAACAAGACAGATCCAATCAACAAACCACACCAGCATAGTTCACACAAAAATTTGGGAAAATTACAGTATGTAAAGGGTTACTAATGCAAGCTACTGAAAGTGGTTTCATCCATTTATGATTTTTAAAACAAAAGATATGATTTTTGCAATTCCGGAATTGACTTAGGAACCATTTAAATGGTCTAAATCTTTACTGTAAGTCATAAAAATGCATGCAGCATACCTACTGAAAGCTAATAACATGTAGAACACACATGCACAAGAATCACTTTCAAATAAACTTTTAATTAATTTAGAAAATTTAAATGGGACAGAAACCAGAGCATACAAACAGCAAGTCACACCAGTATCAGAGCATCATCAACCAACACCAAACATACCCCTGGATAGGTGAGACTAAATGTGAACTAACCCCACTGGTTTGACATTTTTCTGATTTGTAAATGATTTTATAAAAATCAAATACTGAAAAGATATACTGTTTTAGTAATTAAATTCTTGAAATTAAAATATAACTCTTAAAAATATTTCCTTTGGCACAAAATTACCCTATGGGTATATCTACCAGTAGCACTTAGGTTTGATTCAAAAACATTATTAATTTTCAAACTAAAAATCATATACTGGCTCTCTGGACAGATCTTATTTTCTAAAACAACTCCAATCCAGGAAGCTCCTGCATGCTACACTAGTGTCAAAATTAAGCTACTAACATGCACTTCACAACAAAATTAACCTCATGCAAAAAGGTTTCATAAATATCACACACTAATTAAATTACACAATCAGATACTTTTTAGGTTTTCATTTAACAGAACATATCTACAACACCAAATCACATGCATGCTACTTTATTTGGTAGAGAAAACATCTGTAAGCATGTAGGAACTTGAATCAACTCATTTGGTCAATCGATGGATTTTTGGTGATTTAATTCTTGAGCAGGGATTTACTGGCTGATTAAATAGAGTGAAAAAGGAAAAGGGAAATGGGCCGGGATGACTGGGCCTGGCCAGATCCGGCCCGGCAGCGCAGCAGCTGCGCGGGAGTACCGTTTTTAAATGGCCCCCGTCGTGGCAGGCCACGTTGGCGCCTGGGCCCGCATGGGTGTGCATGCACCCGTTGGATCAAATCCAACGATGCATGCCACCTTCGTCCTCCTCGACGCGGCCAGGAGGCCGGCGGCAAACCCTGGCTACTTCTGGTGGCTCGGGTGCTCACCTCCGGTCGCAGAAATCGACGGGAGCAGGTGCGTTGGACGCAGGGGAGGATTCTCTCTCGAATGACGGTGGCGGCGACGAAAACAGCAGGGTCGGGCGGTGGTTGACGGCGACGGGCCGCGGACGCTGCTCGGAATGGCGCCGCCGGTGAGCACACCTGGGAAGCAAGAGTGTGTGCGTTAGAGAGAGGGAGTCATGGGGTTTCCAGAGAACAAGGGAGGGAGAGGGAACGACGGCATGCAGCGGCGGCCACCTCCGTCGGGACAGCGACGGCGTCGAGCTCGAGCCCGAACTGCAGGAGGGGAGAGGAGCTCCTCTCCTCTCCGGAGGTGAACTGGTGGAGAAGGGGGTTTCTGGTGGCGAGTGGGCTTGAGTGGAGGAGGTCCGGGCCGTTTTATAGCTCGCCGCGCGGTGCATGGTGTGCGAGACCGTGGCGAGGAAGAGAGGGCGGGCGGCAGCAGAGCATTGGTTGCGAGGGGCAGCGAGGCTACGTGTCCGAGCGTTGGTGTTGCCGTTTGGACGCGAGTGTGCGTCGGTGGTGCGGTGAAAAGAGGAGACGCGCTGGTGGCAGGGTCGGGTGCCAGTTGCTCGACGAAAAGACGGGACGCGGCATCGGCGTAGGCGTGCACAGGGGAGGCTAGGGCTTGTCCGTGCAGGGTCATTGGGGTGGTGACGTGCCGTGGAGAGGTCTGCAGACAGACGGGAGCGACCAGACCGTGTTGGTGAGGTAGTCGACGTGGCCGTGGCCACGGCGGCGTGCACGGTCACCACAGGTAGGTGCCCCGCGCGTGTCAGTGATGGCGAGCGTGGGTAGAGCTGTTCGGTGGTCTGGGGAGGGGAGAGAGAGGTCTACACGGTCGGGGACGTGCTGTCCATCAGCAGAGATAGAAGGGGAGGTCTTGCGGACTTCTACCCGCATTGTTCCAAGAACATGAGAGGATGTGAAGGAGGCTAGGAGGAGTAGGGAAGATCTGCGAGAGGTGATAGAGGGGTGCGGTCGTGAGAGGAAATAGCAGGGAAGCAGGGAGAGAGAGGTGGTGGCTTGGCAGCATGTGCTTGGAGCTAGCCAAAACCATGCATGCACACACCACCAAGCCTCCCGGCCATCCTCCTCTCTCACAGCTTCTCTCACTCACACGATAAAAAAAAGGTCATGCAATCACATGTGGTCGGAGGGGAGGAGAGAGGGGTGCGGCTTGGCTTCATCTAGTCGAGTGGAGGCTAACAATAAAGGCAGCAAGTGTACTCCAAGCCCCGGCCACTTCTATCTCTCCATTCCTTTCTCTCATACTTACCTAAAGAGGAAATGGGCATGCAAGAGCACATGGGTGTGCATGGTGTGGAGAGTGAGTGAGTGGAGAGAGAGAGAGAGAGAAATGGTCAGGCTGAAAAAGAAAAGGGAGAGAAAGAGGGAGGGCAAAAATTAATTAATCCATGGTCTATGTGACCATTTCTCAATTTAGGCACTATTGCAATAATTTGGCATGACTAACCTCTTTTGATTTTTGTGAATTCAAGGGTAGAAATGAGTTGAGAGTGATATTACTAGACTAAAGAATTTTCAAAACACTTTTTGGTTAGGTAGAGAGAAAGAAAATGTGGAAGCAAATAAAGTAAAAAGGTGGTCTTGTGAGATCCACTATGTAATATGGGAAGTTCAAGTCCTAAGGTTTTAGTGAGAAAGGGAATTCAAATTTCACAAATAATAAGAAGAAAAGAGTGACATAGTTTGTGTCATGATTAATTTAATTAAAACTAGAAATAAATAAATAAAAATAATAACCAAGGTCACATGAAGAAAGGGGTTTTAGAGATTAACACACAAAATGTAATTTCCACAAGTGACAAACACACCCATCCAACAATTCAAATGCAAGATCAACTATATGCATGCAAATTTTTAAAGATAGAAAAAGTTTTTGTTGGCCCAAAAATTTGTATTCCAAAATTTTAAACAAATGCACAAAAGTTGGGTTGTTACACATAGTCCAAGGGTGAACTACTCACTCATCACTCCGGAGGCGACCATGGCGGTGTAGAGTCCTCCGGGAGATGAATCCCCTCTCCGGCAGGGTGCCGGAGGAGATCTCCAGAATCCCCCGAGATGGGATTGGCGGCGGCGGCGTCTCTGGAAGGTTTTCCGTATCGTGGTTTTTTTCATCAGGGGTTTCGCGACGAAGGCTTTAAGTAGGCGGAAGGGCAGAGTCGGAGGGCTGACGAGGGGCCCACACCACAGGGCGGCACGGGCCCCTCCTTGGCCGCGCCGCCTTGTGGTCTGGCCACCTCGTGGCCCCACTTCGTATGCTCTTCGGTCTTCTGGAAGGTTCGTGGCAAAATAGGCCCCTGGGTCTTTGTTTCGTCCAATTCCGAGAATATTTCGTTACTAGGATTTCTGAAACCAAAAACAGCGAGAACAACAGAATCGGCACTTCGGCATCTTGTTAATAGGTTAGTTCCAGAAAATGCACGAATATGACATAAAGTGTGCATAAAACATGTAGGTATCATGAATAATATGGCATAGAACATAAGAAATTATCGATACGTCGGAGACGTATCAAGCATCCCCAAGCTAGTTCTGCTCGTCCCGAGCAGGCAAAACGATAACAAAGATAATTTCTGAAGTGACATGCCATCATAACCTTGATCATACTATTTGTAAACATATGTAGTGAATGCAGCAATCAAAACAATGGTAATGACATGAGTAAACAAGTGAATCATAAAGCAAAGACTTTTCATGAATAGTACTTCAAGACAAGCATCAATAAGTCTTGCATAAGAGTTAACTCATAAAGCAATAAATCAAAGTAAAGGTATTGAAGCAACACAAAGGAAGATTAAGTTTCAGCGGTCGCTTTCAACTTGTAACATGTATATCTCATAGATAATTGTCAACATAGAGTAATATAACAAGTGCAATATGCAAGTATGTAGGAATCAATGCACGAGTTCACACAAGTGTTTGCTTCTTGAGGTGGAGAGAGATAGGTGAACTGACTCAACATAAAAGTAAAGAGAATGGTCCTTCAAAGAGGAAAGCATCGATTGCTATATTTGTGCTAGAGCTTTTATTTTGAAAACATGAAACAATTTTGTCAACGGTAGTAATAAAGCATATGAGTTATGTAAATTATATCTTACAAGTTGCAAGCCTCATGCATAGTATACTAATAGTGCCCGCACCTTGTCCTAATTAGCTTGGACTACCGGATCTTTGCAATGCACATGTTTTAACCAAGTGTCACAATGGGGTACCTCCATGCCGCCTGTACAAAGGTCTAAGGAGAAAGCTCGCATTTTGGATTTCTCGCTTTTGATTATTCTCAACTTAGACATCCATACCGGGACAACATGGACAACGAGATAATGGACTCCTCTTTAATGCATAAGCATGTGGCAACAATTATTATTCTCATATGAGATTGAGGATATGTGTCCAAAACTGAAACTTCCACCATGAATCATGACTTTAGTTAGCGGCCCAATGTTCTTCTCTAACAATATGCATGCTCCAACCATTAAGGTGGTAGATCTCTCTTACTTCAGACAAGACGGACATGCATAGCAACTCACATGATATTCAACAAAGAATAGTTGATGGCGTCCCCGGAAGCATGGTTACCGCACAACAAGCAACTTAATAAGAGATAAAATGCATAAGTACATATTCAATACCACAATAGTTTTTAAGCTATTTGTCCCATGAGCTATATATTGCAAAGGTGAATGATGGAATTTTAAAGGTAGCACTCAAGCAATTTACTTTGGAATGGCGGATAAATACCATGTAGTAGGTAGGTATGGTGGACACAAATGGCATAGTGGTTGGCTCAAGTATTTTGGATGCATGAGAAGTATTCCCTCTCGATACAAGGTTTAGCCTAGCAAGGTTATTTGAAACAAACACAAGGATGAACGGTGCAGCAAAACTCACATAAAAGACATATTGTAAACATTATAAGACTCTACACCGTCTTCCTTGTTGTTCAAAACTCAATACTAGATGTTATCTAGACTCTAGAGAAACTAAATATGCAAACCAAATTAGCAAGCTCTAAGTGTTTCTTCATTAATGGGTGCAAAGTATATGATGCAAGAGCTTAAACATGAGCGCAACAATTGCCAAGTATCAAATTATCCAAGACATTTTAGAATTACTACATGTAGCATTTTCCAATTCCAACCATATAACAAATTAACGAAGAAGAAACTTCGCCATGAATACTATGAGTAGAGCCTAAGGACATACTTGTCCATATGCTACAGCGGAGCGTGTCTCTCTCCGACAAAGTGAATGCTAGGATCCATTTTATTCAAACAAAACAAAAAATAAAAACAAACCGACGCTCCAAGCAAAGTGCATAAGATGTGACGGAATAAAAATATAGTTTCAGGGGAGGAACCTGATAATGTTGTCGATGAAGAAGGGGATGCCTTGGGAATCCCCAAGCTTAGATGCTTGAGTCTTCTTAGAATATGCAGGGGTGAACCACCGGGGCATCCCCAAGCTTAAAGCTTTCACTCTCCTTGATCATATTGCATCATACTCCTCTCTTGATCCTTGAAAACTTCCTCCACACCAAACTCGAAACAACTCATTAGAGGGTTAGTGCATAATAAAAATTAACATGTTCAGAGGTGACACAATCATTCTTAACACTTCTGGACATTGCATAAAGCTACTGGACATTAATGGATCAAAGAAATTCATCCAACATAGCAAAAGAGGCAATGCAAAATAAAAAGGCAGAATCTGTCAAAACAGAACAGTCCGTAAAGATGGATTTTATTAGGCCACCAGACTTGCTCAAATGAAAATGCTAAAATTGAATGAAAGTTGCGTACATATCTGAGGATCATACACGTAAATTGGCTTAATTTTCTGAGCTACCTACAGGGAGGTAGACCCAGATTCGTGACAGAAAAGAAATCTGGAACTGCGCAGTAATCCAAATCTAGTACTTACTTTACTATCAAAGACTTTACTTGGCACAACAAAACTCAAAACTAAGATAAGGAGAGGTTGCTACAGTAGTAAAAACTTCCAAGACTCAAAATAAAAACCAAGTACTGTAGCAAAATAACACATGGGTTATCTCCCAAGAAGTTCTTTCTTTATAGCCATTAAGATGGGCTCGACGAGTTTTAATGATGCACTCGCAAGAAATAGTATTTGAAGCAAAAGAGAGCATCAAGAGGAAAATTCAAAACACATTTAAGTCTAAAATGCTTCCTATGCATAGGAATCTTGTAAATAAACAAGTTCATGAAGAGCAAAGTAACAAGCATAGGAAGATAAAACAAGTGTAGCTTCAAAAATTTCAGCACATAGAGAGGTGTTTTAGTAACATGAAAATTTCTACAACCATATTTTCCTCTCTCATAATAATTTTGAGTAGCATCATGAGCAAACTCAACAATGTAATTATCACATAAAGCATTCTTATCATGAGTCTCATGCATAAAATTATTACTCTCCACGTAAGCATAATCAATTTTATTAGTTGTAGTGGGAGCAAATTCAACAAAGTGGCTATCATCATATATAGGAGGCATATTGTAATCATAAAAGAAAATTTTCTCCTCAATGCTTGGGGGACTAAAAAATCATGCTCATCAGAGCCAGCTTCCCCAAGCTTAGAATTTTCCATAGCATTAGCAACAATGGTGTTCAAAGCATCCATAGTAATAACATTCCCATTAGCATGCATATAAAGTTCCATGGGTTTTTTAATTCTCTCTTCAAACACATCATGTCCTAATTCAAGATAAAGTTCATAAAGATCTCTCATATTTTTGTTGTTTTCCATTATGCTTAACTAGTGAGATAAAAACATGCATGATATTAAGTAAAGTAAAACAAGTAACTAATTTTTTTGTGTTTTTGATATAGCAAACAAGATAGCAAATAAAGCAAAACTAGCAACTAATTTTTTTGTATTTTGATTTAGTGCAGCAAACAAAGTAGTAAATAAAATAAAGCAAGACAAAAACAAAGTAAAGAGGTTGAGAAGTGGAGACTCCCCTTGCAGCGTGTCTTGATCTCCCCGGCAACGGCGCCAGAAAATATGCTTGATGGCGTGTATTTCACACGTTCGTTGGGGAACCCCAAGAGGAAGGTATGATGCGCACAGCAGCAAGTTTTCCCTCAGAAAGAAACCAAGGTTTATCGAACCGGGAGGAGCCAAGAAGCACGTTGAAGGTTGATGGCGGCGGGATGTAGTGCGGCGCAACACCGGAGATTCCGGCGCCAACGTGGAACCTGCACAACACAACCAAAGTACTTTGCCCCAACGAAACGAGTGAGGTTGTCAATCTCACCGGCTTGCTGTAACAAAGGATTAACCGTATTGTGTGGAAGATGATTGTTTGCAGAGAAAATAGTAAAACAAGTATTGCGGCGAGATTTGTATTTCGGTATTAAAAGAATGGACCGGGGTCCACAGTTCACTAGAGGTGTCTCTCCCATAAGATAAAAGCATGTTGGGTGAACAAATTACATTCGGGCAATTGACAAATAGAGAGGGCATAACAATGCACATACATGTCATGATAAGTACAGTGAGATTTAATTGGGCATTACGACAAAGTACATAGACCGCCATCCAACCGCATCTATGCCTAAAAAGTCCACCTTCGGGTTATCGTCCGAACCCCCTCCGGTATTAAGTTGCAAAGCAACGAGACAATTGCATTAAGTACGGTGCGTAATGTAATCAATAACTACATCCTCGGACATAGCATCAATGTTTTATCCCTAGTGGCAACAGACACGGCACAACCTTAGAACTTTACATCCATTGTCCCAGTGTCAATGCGAGCATGAACCCACTATCGAGCATAAATACTCCCTCTTGGAGTTAAGAGCAAAAACTTGGACAGAGCCTCTACTAATAACGGAGAGCATGCAAGATCATAAACAACACATATGTAATAACTTGATAATTAACATAACATGGTATTCTCTATCCATCGGATCCCGACAAACACAACATAGAGTATTACAGATAGATGATCTTGATCATGTTAGGCAGCTCACAAGATCCAACAATGAAGCACAATGAGGAGAAGACAACCATCTAGCTACAGCTATGGACCCATAGTCCAGGGGTGAACTACTCACTCATCACTCCGGAGGCGACCATGGCGGTGTAGAGTCCTCCGGGAGATGAATCCCCTCTCCGGCAGGGTGCCGGAGGAGATCTCCAGAATCCCCCGAGATGGGATTGGCGGCGGCGGCGTCTCCGGAAGGTTTTCCGTATCGTGGTTTTTTCATCGGGGGTTTCGCGACGAAAGCTTTAAGTAGGCGGAAGGGCGAGTCGGAGGGCCGACGAGGGGCCCACACCACGGGCGGCGCGGGCCCCTCCTTGGCCGCGCCGCCTTGTGGTCCGGCCACCTCGTGGCCCCACTTCGTATGCTCTTCGGTCTTCCGGAAGGTTCGTGGCAAAATAGGCCCCCGGGTCTTTGTTTCGTCCAATTCCGAGAATATTTCGTTACTAGGATTTACGAAACCAAAAACAGCGAGAAAACAAGAACCGGCACTTCGGCATCTTGTTAATAGGTTAGTTCCAGAAAATGCACGAATATGACATAAAGTGTGCATAAAACATGTAGGTATCATCAATAATATGGCATAGAACATAAGAAATTATCGATACGTCGGAGACGTATCATCTAGCTACTGCTATGGACCCATAGTCCAGGGGTGAACTACTCACTCATCACTCCAGAGGCGACCATGGCGGTGAAGAGTCCTCCGGGAGATGAATCCCCTCTCCGGCAGGGTGCCGGAGGAGATCTCCGAATCCCCGAGATGGGATTGGCGGCGGCGTCTCTGGAAGGTTTTCCGTATCGTGGTTCTTCGTACTGGGGTTTTCGCGACGGAGGCTTTAAGTAGGCGGAAGGGCAACGTGGGGGGCCACACGAGGGCCCCACACCATAGGTCGGCGCGGCCAGGGCCAGGGCCGCGCCGCCCTATGGTGGCGGCTCCTCGTGGCCCCACTTCGTATCCTCTTCGGTCTTCCGGAAGCTTCGTGGAAAAATAGGACCCTGGGCGTTGATTTCGTCCAATTCCGAGAATATTTCGTTACTAGGATTTCTGAAACCAAAAACAGCAGAACACAGCAACTGGCTCTTCGGCATCTTGTTAATAGGTTAGTTCCAGAAAATGCACGAATATGACATAAAGTGTGCATAAAACATGTAGATATCATCAATAATGTGGCATGGAACATAAGAAATTATCGATACGTCGGAGACGTATCAGGCATATGGATCAACAGTGGGATTTGTCCATCCCAATGACGGATAGATATACTCTGGGCCCTCTCGGTGGAATGTCGTCTGATGTCTTGCAATCACATGAATAAGTTCATAAGAGACCACATACCACGGTACGAGTAAAGAGTACTTGTCAGGAGACGAGGTTGAACAAAGGTATAGAGTGATACCGATGATCAAACCTCGGACAAGTAAACATCGTGTGACAAAGGGAATTGGTATTATATGTGAATGGTTCATTCGATCACTAAAGTCATCGTTGAATATGTGGGAGCCATTATGGATCTCCAGATCCCGCTATTGGTTATTGGTCGGAGAGAGTACTCAACCATGTCCGCATAGTTCACAAACCGTAGGGTGACACACTTAAGGTTTGATGTTGAAATGGTAGAACTTGAATTTGGAATGGAGTTCGAAGATTTGTTCGGAGTCCCGGATGAGATCCCGGACATCACGAGGAGTTCCGGAATGGTCCGGAGAATAAGATTCATATATAGGAAGTCATTTTATAAGTTTGAAAATGATCCGGTGCATTTATGGAAGGTTCTAGAAGGTTCTAGAATATTCCGGAAGAAATCCACTTTGGAAGGCGGAGTCCCAAAGGGACTCCACCACCATGGCCGGCCAACCCTAAGAGGGGTGGAGTCCCAAGTGGACTCCACCATAGGGGCCGGCCACCCCCCCACATGGAAGGGGGGAATCCCACCCCAAGTGGGATTCCCACCTTGGGTAGGTTTCCCTACTACATGGAAGGTTTTGGGTTGGGGTCTTATTCGAAGACTTGTAGTCCAACACTTGGGGCTTCCACCTATATAATGAGGGGCCAAGGGGAGGGGGCCGGCCACCCCAAGACCACAGCCTGGCCGCACCCCTTAGTGGCCGGCCACCCCCTCCCAAACCCTAGCCGCCCCCTCTCTCCTCCAACACTCCCGCACGCTTAGCGAAGCTCCGCCGGAGTTCTCCACCACCACCGCCACCACGCCGTCGTGCTGCCGGATTCAAGAGGAGCTACTACTTCCGCTGCCCGCTGGAACGGGGAGGTGGACGTCGACTTCATCAACACCGAACGTGTGACCGAGTACGTAGGTGCTGCCCGATTGTGGCACCGTCAAGATCTTCTACGCGCTTTTGAAAGCGGCAAGTGATCGTCTACCGCAGCAACGAGAGCCTCCTCTTTTAGGCTTTGGAAATCTTCAAGGGTTAGTCTCGTTCATCCCCTCGTTGCTCCCGTCTTCTAGATTGCATCTTGGCTTGGATTGCGTTCTCGCGGTAGGAAATTTTTTGTTTTCTATGCTACGAATCCCTACAAGTCGACCATGGCGCGGTGTTTCCGGTGAGCTAGAGGGGTAGGCGAGGGCGGCGCTAAGTAGGCAACATCCAGGCGATGCTAGTGAGCGTGCTGGCTAGGATGGGGGCGGTCGGATTGACTCTGGCGTTGGCGATGCCGTGCGGCACGGTGGCGGGAAAGCGGCGAGGTTGTCGACGGCGACAGCAGGCGCGTGGGCAAAGGAGCGTGTCCGGCGGGTTCGTGTTGCGGTGGCGAGGCTCACGGTGAAGGAATGGGGTCCGTGGGAGGCGCAGAACGTCGGGGCGACGTGTGGCCGTGGCGTGCCTGTGGGCGTGCCCACGCCGTCATCGGCATGGCCCTGGGCGTCGTGGGCGCGACGCGTGCCGCCTCTGTGGCCCTCCTCTCCGGCAATGGCGGCCACCAGGGTGCTCAGGGGACCAAGGGGGTTCAGAGAGACACGATGGCCAGGGCTAAAAGGGAGATAACTAGGGTTGGCAAGGGCTAGATGCTCCATGGCCGGCATGGCTTGACATGGCCATGATGGGCTTAGCCCTAGGGTTTCTATGCCAAGTTGAGGTGGAGGGGGAGCCAGGGAGCATGTAGGACACAAGGGTTGAGTAGGGTTAGGCCAACACTATTAGGAATAGTGATTTTGGGATTTGGGTAGATTTGAATTCTAGGTTTTTGTCAAATTTTTCCCTATGCAATGCAATCCAAAATTTGAAATTGGATTGGTTGGAAATGTTGCATATGACCAGAGACACACATTGGTGGTGGTGGTTTTCAAAATTTTAAAGAATTGCAAAAATTGCAAAGTGGGATGATCTAGAAATTGTTTCAAAGTCCCAACTTTGCTTGATCCTAGTTTGAATTTGAAAAGGAATTTTCAGGGGTGGTCTTGAGCAAAGTTGTTCACCTTGATGTGGTATTGGATGAGGTGGAAAGGGTTGACAAAGTTTGGTTTGACAATCTCTTAATAAAGAGGCTCAAAGTGGGTAAGATGTTAAAAATGCCACACATGACCATTATCATATGTGACTAGGTTTTTGATTTTCTCTTGATTTGATCTGGGTTTCTTTGGTTCAAAAAGTGTGTAAAAGTGTTTAGTAACATTCTACAATCAATGGTACAAACCAAATTGGCCTAGGTCAAAGTTTTGCAAAATGGCCATAAACACATGTGTGGGTTGAATTGGAGTTTTTCTTATTTTTCCATTTTGGTTCACTTTCTCCAATTGGGCATGTGTTAGGGTCTATTTAGGGTTAGATTGAGTTTGAAACAAATTTCAAACCAATTGGGTAAGATATGAGGGCCTAAGGCAAGATTTGACATTATGGCTAAGTGCCACATATGCCTTATGTACCTTTTTATTTTATTTTCTTTTGGGAGAGGAAAGACAAGGGTGAGGTTTAGGGTTTAAGAACATTTCCAAGTAGTTCACAAAAGAATTTTGGCAAGAACATAATTATCAAGCAAGAGCACTATGTATATCACCTTAATCAAGAAAAGTTTTTGTTGGTTCCAAAATTTGGAAAAAGGGAAATTCATTTTCTTTTTATTTTCAAATTTGGGATGTTACATGCATGCACAACACAGACGCAAAAAGTGAGATGCTACTCAACCAGTTCCGCCTACAAGACCCAGTTCCTTACCGCTTTGCCCTGCTCCTTCGATATTCTCGTGTGAAAAACTTGGGCTCCACCAAAATGTCGCTTCTTCGCCTGGCTCGCCGTTCAAAACCGCCTTTGGACCGCGGACCGTCTCGCTAAACGGGGGTGGCCGCACCAGCCTTCTTGTCAGCTTTGTAGATGCACCCCCGAAACGGCGCGGCATATCCTTTTCGAATGTCGTTTCTCCAGAAGGATATGGGCTGCTGCGGCTTCATGGCTTTCTTGTCCGGATCTTCTTCGCTGCCTTGGGTCGGGAAGACAGAAAGTGTTGGATTACTGGCACGCCATCGCCAAGACTCCTTCCTCTTCTCCCAAAGGGTTACGGACTGCCATCTTGCTTATCGCGTGGTTGATTTGGAAGGAAAGAAATGAGCGAGTTTTCAATAATAAATCCTCTTTGCCTTTGGTCATCATGCACAAGATCAGGAAAGAAGGAAGAGATTGGGTTCTTGCCGGAGCTAAAAACCTTGCGGAGCTTGTGAGCTGACCCCTTTTTCCCTTCTCTCTAGTTTTGGGGTTTTCTCCTTCCCCTTTCTTTCGTTTTTTGTTGCTGGCTTCTGCCAGACCTATGTTTGCTCCTCCTATATTAATATAAGGCAAAAGCTTTCTTGCCTCGTTTCAAAAAAAAGTGAGATGCGCATTGAGGGAATTGTTGACAGAGAAGAAAATTTCCTATGACAAGACTGGATTGGTTACTGTTCGCCTAGATTCAGTTTCGAAAGTTAAGGGAGCAGTATTGTTATCCATCTCAAGCGAGTGTGGCATCTCCAAAACAATAAGGTGCACGACGACGTGGAAGAAACCACTACGGGAAAAATAGGCGTCGCCGTGCAGGCATTCTTTGCCGTGTGTTCCCGCACGGCAAAGATCTCTTTGCCGTGTGCACAGATAAAAACGCACGGCAAAGATCTTGGCCACGGGAAAGATAGACATGAGCGCACGGCAAAGGTACGATTCACGGCAACGACGGAAGAGGCCGCACGGCAAAGAAAGGTGCACGGTCCAACACACCGCACGGTAAAGATTCGGTGCACGGCAAAGGCGTTAGGCATTGCCGTGCAATGTTGGCGCACGGCAAAGCAACCTTTGCCTAGTGTTTTTAACAAACGCACGACAAAGAAGGCTTTGCCTAGTGTAAGCGCACGGCAAAGATGTAAAAACTGAATTTCTTCTCATCTCAAAAGGTGTGGCGTGGTATAGTTATCAACAAACAAACACTTAGCCTAGTGGCAAGGTTGCATGATTTCCCTACTCTGCGTCCTAGGTTCGATTCCCAGATCAGCCGGTATTTTTTTAGATAAAACATGTTTGGCACACGGCAAAGAAGCAACCTTTGCCGTGCGGTGTCACACGGCAAAGCCTTTGCCGTGCGGTGTCACACGGCAAAGCCTTTGCCGTGCAACATTGGCGAGTCACACGGCAAAGAAGCCTTTGCCGTCAATGGCATTGCCGTGCGACCTTTGCCGTGCGGAGTCGCACGGCAAAGGCTTTGCCGTGCATATAAGGCCCTTTGAGGCGGTGAGAACCAATCTTAGTGGCACCTCTAATCTAGTACAGCTGATAACCTTAAGTTTAACACTTTGATATATTTAATAAAGACAGATTATTCAATATTGATTTTGCCAATCTCAAGATCTGCTAGTTAGATTTTTGACTTAGTTTTCCGAAGGTGCTATGAGGTTAGGAGTACATGCATACGTTCATAACGGTACTAAGCGTCTTAGTTTGTACCGTGTTTAAAAAATAATTAAGAGGGGTTGAATAGGGACGGCTATCCGTGCATATGACACGTCCTCCGTTATGGCTTCTCAGTTTCTTTATCCGTGTCGGTGTTCTTGATTGACGAATTCAAGTCGCTGCCTCTCACGACGTCAGCACTGACCCAGCTCGTTTGTATCATTGTTGCCATAAAAGAGTGGCTAGGGCCGGTGAAGCTGAACTTAATCAATAATTCGCCCAAGTCTAAGGGAAGAACGAGTAGGACACGTTAGTACACTGAAAGCAGAACAGACACGGAAAATCTGAAGAAATCGCTATAGTCGTTTGGTGAAATGGCACATCACCGTTCACCGGAGACCAAACCATTACATACGTGTATCCAAATCCACTATATCCAGAATTCCAGATGCAGGAAAAGTCGACGAAGGCACGTTTATCATCGATCGATCTGATCGTGCATCTACGGTTCATATTGCAAATTGCGTAACTACATTTCAACAGACCCTGGAAGAACCAACCTGTGGTTAGGTGGTTAGGAGGGAAGTGACATCCCAGCTCACCAGAGTTTAAACCTCAGGTTTAAGTAACACTTTGGTGTTTCATTAAAAGCGGAATATTCTTCGGTGGAAGGTGATATTCCCGTCGACAGCGAGATGCATGTGGTGACTTTGTCAATCTCAAGACCCGTCGAATGAAATTTCTTGGACGTAGTATCTCGGAAGTACTCATAGGGATACAGTGTACGTGCGTGCGTTCATAGAGGTGAGTGTATGTGCGTATATGTATGTACTATGTTTCGCAAAAAAAAAAAAAGTTGAAGATCCTAGCATGCAAACTCGCAGCCATACGTACCTGTACCTGCAAAAAAAACTTACAGCGATACTCGTCTTGCGCTACTTATGGCATGTAGAAAGGTTTACCTAGATACAGGGATGTAAATGAATAGAATAATTACACACCGGACTTGTTGCCGTATCCGTTTTAGAGAATTTATATTTGTTTTAAAGAAATCTGGAAATAGCGCCTGAATATCCATATCCAAAAATTATTTAAAATTATTAGCTATTTTTTATCTAAATAATTTAATTTTCATCAGAAGCATCAAACATAATGGAATATAATTATTTATTAGTTAGTGAGTTAGCGAGTTCCTCCATTAAAAATAGCTCCCTTACATAGTCACTATCAAATATGAAATCCAGATTTGTTAGGATACTTAGGCTATTAAAGCATGCACCCGTGTTATCTTAGCCCTTGTGTGTACGTTATTGCAAGCATATGAAACTGTTTTGTTCATATCGTTATATTATATTATATTTATTTACTCGCTTGTGTTGCATTATGTATTTATGAGAGTTTTGTTAAATTTATTTTTATCATTTTTTCTTTTGTATGGTTTGCCGTCCTACTAATGCTTGTAAATACGCGATTAATTTATGATTTCTTCTCGAGTCTGCTTTGTTTCCATTCCGAATTTGTGGTCTTGTATATCCTTATCGGATCGGCAGCCGGTAATTATCTGATCCCGCTCCAAATCCGTAAAAAAAATATGTATAGGATATGATAAGAGTAAAATCAGTTCCGATCCGTCCTGGTTACATCCCCACCTAGAATACGATCGATAAAAGTTTTATTTTGTGAATGCGGTAAAAGTTATTTCATCAACATATCTTACAAAAAAAACGTAGCATACAACTGAAGGCGAGATCTGGTAGTCCTAAAATGCGATAATATTGATATTGTATCTGTACCCCTTGGAAGTTTACCTAGGAGCCCAAACGTTTCGTGAGGCCTCCACGTCGTATGTCTCGGGCCACACGGAACCCTAGGCGACGACTTTAGACTACTCGCAATGGAAGTATTAGACTAGTCATAGTGAAAGTAACATAGAGTAGTAACATGCACATGTTACTATACCTTTATTGTAGTTAGTAACATCAAAGTAGTTTAGGAAATCTCGAGAGTTCGTGAGTACGAGGCGGCTCGTCGGGTGGAGCGCGTCCGCCGTGTCAAGCTCGAGATAGTCAAGCTTGACGATGAGGAGTGAAGCTCTTCACCCGCGTCGACGCCGTCGTCCGCCTCAACGCTCCGCCATCACCGGCACCGCCGCGCGCAGAGGCCAATTTGGCCGCATTGTGCTTAATATTAGTTAGCACGGTTAGGTGTAGTAAGTAATTTAGATTTGCTAATCGGATTATGTAACTTATGATGCTCAATCGGAGCATCAAATGCCATCTATATATATGATCATCGACGATTTTCTCCGCGATATTTCAAATGCATTTTTTCAGTTTGTGTTTTACGGGTTCTGTTCTGCGCCAGCTGCAAAATCTTTATCCCCACGTTTTTGGAAGACTGAAAACACGTTATTCGGTTCCGATTTTTTCGATTACTGTTAGAGATGCTCTTATAAAATGCGATAATGTTGTATTTAAGTTTGCGTGTTTATTTTCTACTAAAGCCCGAATCTCTAACTGTCTACCACTTGGTTGGAAGTGAGATTTGTATGCATACACGGTTGTCTAATTAACGGACATAATGTTACTACTTAAAACTTTGTATGAACTTCAGCAGAGTAAATAGACAGCCGGCCATGACTTTTCATGTGGAGAAGAAGTGACCGTCGGGGCATTCTTGCATCAAATTTCTGCACTAATCTGACTAAGTGACTAGCAAAGTAGACGAAGTCCAAGTCAATTTTTTTGACTAAACCCAAACACGCACTATCATCAGCTCCCTCCCTATATTTATCACTTACCACGGGTACCTAGCAAATCATCTATCCACACACACACCGATAGCCATCACAAAATGAAGCTTCAGGTAACCGCGGTCGCCTCCCTCCTGGTGGCCCTGGCCGCGACGGCCGGAGCTGTAACCTTCGACGCGTCGAACACTGCCTCGGGCACCGCGGGCGGCCAGCGGTTCAACCGGGACGTCGGCCTCGCGTACTCGAAGAAGGTCCTCTCCGACGCCTCCACCTTCATCTGGAACACCTTCAACCAGCGCGCCGCCTCTGCCCGCAAGCCAGTAAACGCCGTCACCCTCGTCGTGGAGGACATCGGCGGCGTCGCCTTCACCAGCGCCAACGGCATCCACCTCAGCGCCCAGTACGTGGGCGGCTACTCCGGCGACGTCAAGAAGGAGGTGACCGGGGTGCTGTACCACGAGGCGGCGCACGTGTGGCAGTGGAACGGCCAGGGCAACGCCAACGGAGGGCTCATCGAGGGGATCGCCGACTACGTGCGGCTCAAGGCCGGGTTCGCGCCGGGGCACTGGGTGAAGCCCGGGCAGGGAGACCGGTGGGATCAGGGCTACGACGTCACCGCCAGGTTCCTCGACTACTGCGACTCCCTGAAGCCAGGTTTCGTCGCGCAGCTCAACGCCAAGATGAAGGGTGGCTACTCCGACGACTTCTTCGCGCAGATTCTCGGCAAGAACGTGCAGCAGCTGTGGAAGGATTACAAGGCCAAGTTCGGAGGCTGAATGGTTCAGTGATGGGCTGTAGTTAGTCATTGCTCCTTCAAGTGTGATGGCATACAGTATATTCTAAATAAGTCATGCATGTGATCGGAAAAGCAAGTAGAAAATATGAATAAACGAATTTGCTAATTCTAAACCGACTCTGAGCTGCACCTTACCAATTTCAAGTTGCACAAAAGAAAATTGTGTGCAATTTTTCGACAATTAAACTACCGTTTTTGCTTCCGTACGCACCCACCACAAACTCGCCAAACCGCGAAAACACGTGGACGGTTAGGATTCGGTCATACCGATTCGGGTCTGGGGGCATGATCGTCATTTCCTGTGGACTTCGGGTTTGGCTGGGTTCGTATCAGCCCACGTACAAGCCCGTATGACCCATACCTCTATGTATTATACGCCTACGTGTCCACGCGCGGCCACGACGGAACCGCCGACATATAAATGTCTTTCTCCCCTGTCCTCTTCACCACATCTATCCAAAGCAAAAGCAATCCCCAAATCGGGCAAAAACCCTAGGTCAAGAACAGCAGAGCTCGCTCTCGTGCTCGTTCGCGCTCGTCCATGGAGAGGGGGAAGGGGAAGGAGGGGAAGGGCAAGGAGGCGGCGGTTGAGGAAACCCGGCTGGCCGCTTCATCGGCGGGCGGAGCTGCCCCGGATCCGAGCTCCGCTTGGGGCCGGAGGACGGTGGCTGCACCGGCGAGCAAGAAGCGTGCGCACGAGACGAGGCGCAGAAGCGGCGGCGCCAGAAGAAGAATCGGAAGAACCGCGAGAGGCAGGAGAGGAAGGCGGCGGGGGAAAAGATCAACAGCCCCGACGACGTGCCCACCTTCGACGAATCCGACTCCGCCGACCCGTCCGAGGTAAATTTCTCCGCCGACCCCGACGACATGCATGAATGCCTTGCTCGCTCGCAAGCTTGTACGAAATCCGTGGATTTGGCTAATCTATATGCTGTGAATTTGTTGTACTACCAAGCCATTTTGATATTTCTAGTAGTTCCGGAGATGAATTTGAGCTTGCTCAAGTGTTCATCCGAGGTTCTTGCTTGGTTGGGTTCCCCGTAATCCCTATCTCGCTCATAAATAAGGCTATCTAGTTTGATTAGCTTGCTATTATGATCGGTTCCTAGCAATTATATGGATCTACGCACCGGATGATTCACTTATCACTTGTGCCTCGCTTGCAATTGATGTCTAGACAGGTTTTAGATTAACTGCTACTACATTGTATGGACAAAGAAGTTGATCATAAATGTGGCTCCAATACTAGCAGATGTTGCCTCGTTAATCACCGCATGGAAGCCTTGATTTCTTGACTCGGAGCTTTGCCTTCACTAGAGTGTCATGTGCAAGTCATGCTACCGTAAACTTGATCATTTGGTGTTGTTATTGTTAATAATTGAACTATGGTTGCTTGCTGTGTAAGGATATTCACCGGAATTCTTTATTGATGAACTCGTGTATTGGTAATGATTCAATTTGTTTGAGAAGAATGGATGGATGCCAACTATTGTTGGATTAATATTCATCACAATCTAAATCTGTCCATATTATGATGATTGATGCTATGGCCGTGGCTTACTAGGTTTGATGTGACCTCAGTAGCTCTTGGTACTCGCTACTGGTTGCTCACCTTGATGGATAAACTGTTGGTTTTTATTAATAGAGATCCTCACAGTAGGGTGTCATACATATGAATGCCACTATGATTGTTTTATGAAGAAAATAAGGGTTTCTGATGGTTTAATAGCTAGGTGGTGCTAGGTGGTGTATGTGGCTGTCAAAGCTTTGTGTGTATCTGGTTTATACTTGGATATGCTTGTATTTCATACTATTTTGCATATCTTCATCTACTCGGGCACTCCAAGTTTTTGTTTGCCTCAAATATTGCTACCATCACTTGGTCTATACGAAGTGATGACTAATACCTTTTGAGCATCTCGCTCATTGGTGTGATTTGAGCATGCATATTGATGGATTGGATCCTTCTGGATCCTTTCCAGGTATCAAGTATACCTTTCTCCAAAGCATCTAGACATATATAGTGTTTTTCTTCCGTGATGGTATTGCCACTTGTTCCATTCCAAACACTAGTTTTTGTTTAAATTAGATATGGTATGTATAGTTACTAACTAATGTGTATTTATACAAATAATTACTTTGCATTGTTTTCATTCCTTTTCTATTTATAGTCATTACATTGTTTATATGCAATAGCAGCTAATTAACCTAATTTACTTCATCTAACGAGAGGATCCTTCGGATGAAGTCGGTTCCGACCGGGAGGATAGGGACCGAAGAGCAGTGCATGTTCTCCGCAGGCTTAGGTCCGGGGAGATTCGCTACCTTCTTGGCCCGGTAGGTTCAAGTGCCCCTGGTGCAGCCGCAAGGAAATGCCGACGGACTTCCTCGGCATGTACCAAGATGCCACCTACACCGGTGTTGGCAGCGGGCGTACACCCGCACACATCAGGGCCAAGCATGCCGCCTACGGCCTGTTCCTCAAGAAGTACGCCCCGGCAGTAGGAGCATGCGGAGGATGGTGCCGACCTGCCCGCCTACCCGCCCGCCGACCTGCCTGCCTACCTGATGCCTCTTTCTTTAGTTGTGTGTTTATATTAAACTTTGTCGTGCTTGTGGTGTTAAAACTTGGTTAATGCTGTTGTGAACTATGTTTCTATTTAAGTATGTGTGAACTATGTTTCTAATTAAGTATGCTTAGTGTTTAAGCATGTGTATGATGTGCTTACTACATATGCCGATGTGTTGTGCATGCTTGGCCGTGTTGTGTGCTTGGATGCTAGGTAAGCATGTTCTATTTGCTGCCGTTGATCTAGCCTCGTTAGCATGATGTAGTGACAAAGATATATTTTTTTTAGATCAACACGGGTTGCCCCCCAGCCCCAATTTCATTGAAAAAGAAGCCAAGTGTATTACAGGATTAAAACTAGACACCAACAAAATAAAAGGAAAACAGGGTTTACTGGGTAGATTGGCTGCCATCCCAACCAACTCCGATGTACCGGGATAGCCTGGAACAGGTTTAGAGCAGATGATCACACACCGAAAACAACCGCCATCTAAATCCATTACATGGGGTCAAACAGATAGGTAGGACACACTAGCACAACTGCCATGCTTCAATTCACCAAGTGACAAAGATTTTGCCAAAGTAAGCGTTTGATTATAGGAAATCATGTGTCGGCTTTGCTCGGCTTGTGTTGCGTACGATTTGTACATAATTGATACGGTATTTTCCAGTGGAAATGGGGGAAAACCTCCGGTAATCTAAAATAAAGACGGCGTGTTGGCAGTAGGGTGGAGTTGTTATCTTATGTGATACTTGACAAGCAACAAATCTCTCGACTCAACAACAACAAATAGCTCATTTCACAGCTACAACACTCACAAGCAGACAAGCAGCCCAATCTAGACTTGACTAATGGGCCAACTCCATCCAATTAGGCCCATTAGGCTACATATAAAACAGGAACAACTATCTCATTTAACAAAGAACAATAATCGCAGCGGATAGCCCAATCTAGATTTGACTAATGGGCCATCTCCAACCAAATTAGGCCCATTAGGCTAGTTGAGGTGGTACATATTAAATATCAAAAAAAATGAAGCAAAAAATGGGTGTTGCCGCGACTCGAACCGCACACCTCGTGGGAAGTCGTCTCGCAGGGGTAGTCTGGTAACCAGTGGGACAGATAGATACATATTGACATATCAAGTAATAAAGGTATCTATAGTTATTTTATCACTTCCGTTAGGTTATTAAATGCATGTTTGTACATTTTTCAACACACAGATCTTTGTGTAGTCTATTATATACAATTCACTAATTCACTAATTGAATATGAAATAGATAATTCAATATGAATCTTAACACTAAATTTGTAATATATATGAATAACAACTTAAAAAATTGAAAATAGCTAAAATTCTAGTCTTAGTGGATTAGAATTTTTTTGTTTTTTTGTTGGGTTTTGTAAACAATTTGGTACAAGAAATAGTAGTCATTTGAGGACGAACAGGTTTGAACACACATAGAGACTCACTTAGATTACATAAATATGTCACTTACATAAATAAGGATGTAAACAAGTACCACCGTCGTTACATAGATAAGTCCAGGGACACGACACGGTACAATATATAAAAACACGGCATTTTAAATAAACACGATAAAACTAAAAAGTAGAGAAACGTGCATGACAAGCTTCACGAAATTCCTCCTCAACTTTCTTCCACCCTGGCCGCGCTACTCGACCACCGTACGTCATCAACACCTCACTCCTCGTAGGGGAGGCAAGTGCATCCGGTTTTCGGTGGGGAAGATGCACTCGCAGCTTGGTGAAGATGTTGTACGTCGTGAAGAAGATTGACTCGCAGCCGCACCGGAACACTTGGCCGAGGAGCTCGTACGCGTCCCACGGGTTGGTGAGGGTGACCGTGAGCAACTTGAGGGTAACGCCGTCACGAACCTCGTCGAGGTGGAACATCGGCGGCGATCCCGGTGGGAGGTGGGCGAAGCCGGCGGTGAAGAATGCGTCGGCGAGCTCGACGGGGCTCCTCCACCCGGATTGCGCCCACACACGGAGCGTGCGCTCGACGAGGACGCCCGGCGGGTAGCGCAGCTCCGGCACGGTAGGCGGCCGAACGAAGGTCGGTCCGACGTATCGCATCTTCTCGGTGGTGCTTTGGCGTTCTAGGAAAGGATGAAGGGCGTCGTGTCGGGAGTGGAGCTGGGTGGTGTGTGGGAGAGGAATGTAGACGTATAAATAGGCTAGAAAAATGTGGTGTGGGAGACGAAGATTGTTGTTTGGCGATGAAACGACGCGAGTGACGCGTGCATGTAGCCGTTGCCGTTTCGCACATTAACCGAGGGGGTGTCCCGTGTCGTTGTCGTTTTACACCGAAACGGGGCGGCGCGTCTCGCTATCGCCTGAATCGACCGCACCGAAACGGGGCTTGCCGGCTCATTCATGGCGACGTCGTGGCGATGCATGCATAGCCGAGTCACCGCCGCGGGCGCATGCATGCCGTCGTCGTCGCTTCCCGCGCATGCAGGCCTAGGCCGGCGCATTGCACAACGGGCACAAGGCCGGACCGCAACACGGCCCAACAGTCCATCTAGCGTGCCCGCTCGGAACCCCCACCCGTGTTCGGGAAAAAAAAAGGAGTCCAGCCAATCGTATTGCCGTATATTCAAATATTCCTAAAAATTTCAGAGAAAATCTAAAAAAAATAAAATCTTCAAAAACAGTGTATACATATCAAGTAGATGTCTAGGAAATTTATTTGGGTCGTTTAGACAAGGTCGAAAAAAACATGCTTAGAAATGAGGCCATTTACCCTACCTTTGGAGCCTGTTTCTGGCACTTTTTTGACCAACCCTGGGATGACCCCATATTGTCGGCAGTGGTGCACCATGTCATTTAACACACTTCAAGCCATGAGTTTTGCAATTTGCATGTGTGAATGCACTTGTTCATGTGGTGTACACCCCTCAAATACGGTGTCAAAACAAATGGATCGTCCGACGGCGCGTGTGCATGGTGGTCCCATCTTTTGGGATCTGCTTCACCATGGCATCCAAACACCACTTACATCACCATCCATGGAAGAAATCATGTGCTCCTTGCCTAGCTACCTCACGGGAGCCCGCACACATGGTTTACGTGCAAAACGGCTCTACCCGTGCCACAAAGTGGGCCCACAACCCTTGGGTGACCCCATGTGGTGGGCACCGGTGCACCATGTCACCCCACCCACTCCTAGCCATGGGTTTAGGGTTGTGCATGTGTGAATGCCCATGTTCATGTGGTGTAGACCCCTGAAATACAGTGGTTCTCGTCGAACGAGGTGTCAAAACAATGGATCGTCCGACGGCGCGTGTGCATGGTGGTCCCATCTTTTGGGATCTCGCTTCACCATGGCATCCAAACACCACTTACATCACCATCCATGGAAGAAATCATGTGCTCCTTGCCTAGCTACCTCACGGGAGCCCGCACACATGGTTTACGTGCAAAACGGCTCTACCCAGTGCCACAAAGTGGGCCCACAACCCTTGGGTGACCCCATGTGGTGGGCACTGGTGCACCATGTCACCCCACCCACTCCTAGCCATGGGTTTAGGGTTGTGCATGTGTGAATGCCCATGTTCATGTGGTGTAGACCCCCGAAATACAGGGTTCTCGTCGAACGAGGTGTCAAAACAATGGATCGTCCGACGGCGCGTGTGCATGGTGGTCCCATCTTTTGGGATCTGCTTCACCATGGCATCCAAACACCACGTACATCACCATCCATGGAAGAAATCATGTGCTCCTTGCCTAGCTACCTCACGGGAGCCCGCACACATGGTTTACGTGCAAAACGGCTCTACCCAGTGCCACAAAGTGGGCCCACAACCCTTGGGTGACCCCATGTGCTGGGCACCGGTGCACCATGTCACCCCACCCACTCCTAGCCATGGGTTTAGGGTTGTGCATGTGTGAATGCCCATGTTCATGTGGTGTAGACCCCCGAAATACGGGGTTCTCGTCGAACGAGGTGTCAAAACAAGTGGATCGTCCGACGGCGCGTGTGCATGGTGGTCCCATCTTTTGGGATCTGCTTCACCATGGCATCCAAACACCACTTACATCACCATCCATGGAAGAAATCATGTGCTCCTTGCCTAGCTACCTCACGGGAGCCCGCACACATGGTTTACGTGCAAAACGGCTCTACCCAGTGCCACAAAGTGGGCCCACAACCCTTGGGTGACCCCATGTGGTGGGCACTGGTGCACCATGTCACCCCACCCACTCCTAGCCATGGGTTTAGGGTTGTGCATGTGTGAATGCCCATGTTCATGTGGTGTAGACCCCCGAAATACGTGGTTCTCGTCGAACGAGGTGTCAAAACAAGTGGATCGTCCGACGGCGCGTGTGCATGGTGGTCCCATCTTTTGGGATCTGCTTCACCATGGCATCCAAACACCACTTACATCACCATCCATGGAAGAAATCATGTGCTCCTTGCCTAGCTACCTCACGGGAGCCCGCACACATGGTTTACGTGCAAAACGGCTCTACCCAGGCCACAAAGTGGGCCCACAACCCTTGGGTGACCCCATGTGGTGGGCACCGGTGCACCATGTCACCCCACCCACTCCTAGCCATGGGTTTAGGGTTGTGCATGTGTGAATGCCCATGTTCATGTGGTGTAGACCCCCGAAATACGGGGTTCTCGTCGTAACGAGGTGTCAAAACAAGGGATCGTCTGACGGCGCGTGTGCATGGTGGTCCCATCTTTTGGGATCTGCTTCACCATGGCATCCAAACACCACGTACATCACCATCCATGGAAGAAATCATGTGCTCCTTGCCTAGCTACCTCACGGGAGCCCGCACACATGGTTTACGTGCAAAACGGCTCTACCCAGTGCCACAAAGTGGGCCCACAACCCTTGGGTGACCCCATGTGGTGGGCACTGGTGCACCATGTCACCCCACCCACTCCTAGCCATGGGTTTAGGGTTGTGCATGTGTGAATGCCCATGTTCATGTGGTGTAGACCCCCGAAATACAGTGGTTCTCGTCGGAACGAGGTGTCAAAACAGTGGATCGTCTAACGGCGCGTGTGCATGGTGGTCCCATCTTTTGGGATCTGCTTCACCATGGCATCCAAACACCACTTACATCACCATCCATGGAAGAAATCATGTGCTCCTTGCCTAGCTACCTCACGGGAGCCCGCACACATGGTTTACGTGCAAAACGGCTCTACCCGAGGCCACAAAGTGGGCCCACAACCCTTGGGTGACCCCATGTGGTGGGCACTGGTGCACCATGTCACCCCACCCACTCCTAGCCATGGGTTTAGGGTTGTGCATGTGTGAATGCCCATGTTCATGTGGTGTAGACCCCCGAAATACGTGGTTCTCGTCGAACGAGGTGTCAAAACAAAGGATCGTCTGACGGCGCGTGGGCATGGTGGTCCCATCTTTTGGGATCTGCTTCACCATGGCATCCAAACACCACTTACATCACCATCCATGGAAGAAATCATGTGCTCCTTGCCTAGCTACCTCACGGGAGCCCGCACACATGGTTTACGTGCAAAACGGCTCTACCCAGGCCACAAAGTGGGCCCACAACCCTTGGGTGACCCCATGTGGTGGGCACCGGTGCACCATGTCACCCCACCCACTCCTAGCCATGGGTTTAGGGTTGTGCATGTGTGAATGCCCATGTTCATGTGGTGTAGACCCCCGAAATACAGGGTTCTCGTCGTAACGAGGTGTCAAAACAAAGGATCGTCTGACGGCGCGTGGGCATGGTGGTCCCATCTTTTGGGATCTGCTTCACCATGGCATCCAAACACCACTTACATCACCATCCATGGAAGAAATCATGTGCTCCTTGCCTAGCTACCTCACGGGAGCCCGCACACATGGTTTACGTGCAAAACGGCTCTACCCAGTGCCACAAAGTGGGCCCACAACCCTTGGGTGACCCCATGTGGTGGGCACTGGTGCACCATGTCACCCCACCCACTCCTAGCCATGGGTTTAGGGTTGTGCATGTGTGAATGCCCATGTTCATGTGGTGTAGACCCCCGAAATACAGGGTTCTCGTCAGAACGAGGTGTCAAAACAATGGATCGTCCGACGGCGCGTGTGCATGGTGGTCCCATCTTTTGGGATCTGCTTCACCATGGCATCCAAACACCACTTACATCACCATCCATGGAAGAAATCATGTGCTCCTTGCCTAGCTACCTCACGGGAGCCCGCACACATGGTTTACGTGCAAAACGGCTCTACCCGAGCCACAAAGTGGGCCCACAACCCTTGGGTGACCCCATGTGGTGGGCACCGGTGCACCATGTCACCCCACCCACTCCTAGCCATGGGTTTAGGGTTGTGCATGTGTGAATGCCCATGTTCATGTGGTGTAGACCCCTGAAATACGGGGTTCTCGTCGAACGAGGTGTCAAAACAAGTGGATCGTCTGACGGCGCGTGTGCATGGTGGTCCCATCTTTTGGGATCTGCTTCACCATGGCATCCAAACACCACGTACATCACCATCCATGGAAGAAATCATGTGCTCCTTGCCTAGCTACCTCACGGGAGCCCGCACACATGGTTTACGTGCAAAACGGCTCTACCCAGTGCCACAAAGTGGGCCCACAACCCTTGGGTGACCCCATGTGGTGGGCACCGGTGCACCATGTCACCCCACCCACTCCTAGCCATGGGTTTAGGGTTGTGCATGTGTGAATGCCCATGTTCATGTGGTGTAGACCCCCGAAATACGGGGTTCTCGTCGAACGAGGTGTCAAAACAAGTGGATCGTCCGACGGCGCGTGGGCATGGTGGTCCCATCTTTTGGGATCTCGCTTCACCATGGCATCCAAACACCACTTACATCACCATCCATGGAAGAAATCATGTGCTCCTTGCCTAGCTACCTCACGGGAGCCCGCACACATGGTTTACGTGCAAAACGGCTCTACCCGGGCCACAAAGTGGGCCCACAACCCTTGGGTGAAACCAACAAAAAATGACTACCAAAAACCTAACATAATCAACCGAAAACACTACTTTTTAAAAAAACTCCACGCATAGATCGGGTTCCCCACTCCTCCCGACACCGACGAAGCCGGCCGAAGAGGGGGAACCCAATCTATGGAGGAGACTGAGGTGGAGGTGGCGGCTGTACCTAGGAAAAAGTTTATGTTCTTCTTACTTTCTGACTATTTTTAATTAAGACAATTGTTTGTAATTCAGACTATTTCTAATGTCACACGGTTTTTAGGGCGTAATAGGTTGTTTAATTTGAGAAAGGCGAGAGATAGAGATAGAACCGCTGGGCCGCTCGCGCGTCAAAGCTTTGCCAACCGGCCCGTCTAGGCCTCGCCTCCGCCCGCTGCAGCCCTCGATCGAGGTCACCACCTTTACATGCATGCGCCATGCAAGCACGCTATTAAATTACCCGCGCCACGCTCTCATGCATGCCAACCACCATTTCAGCACCGTGACATCGTCTCGGAGGTTGCCCTCGTCTCGGCGTGCCATCGAGTTGGCCGGCATCGGTATTAAAGTGAAATTTGTGTGCATTATTTAAGTGAATTTTACAAACTCCCCGTCTATATATAAGGGCACCTCTTCTTCCTCTTCTCTCACACATCTCACGCACTCTTCTCGCTTCATCCATCTACCACCGCATCCGTGGACTAGCCACGAAACACCAAACCCTAGCCGCCACCATGGAGTTCTTTGGCCCAACTTACCGTCGCCCGGCCACCGTGCGCGAGAGGGAGTGGCCGGAGGGTGTCATCGTGGAGAACGAGCTGCGCATCTGGGCGATATCGAGGTGGAGGAGCGACAGGGCGCTAGCCGAGATCTTTCTCTCGCAGGGCTACCGCCACCTCAACCTCCCTCTAGGCTCGCCGCCCATGTACACGATCGAGTCCCACTTCGACGGCAACGAAGCAACCATGAGATAGGCCTCTTCGTCCACTTCAGGAACCCCTTCGACGCGCACCACCTCCTCGGGCAGGTGTTCCGGTGTGGTTGTGAGTTTATCGCTTTCACTACCTACAATATCTTCACCAACTTCCACGTCATCTTTCCCGACCGTTTCAACATGCACCGCCTCCCATACCGCTACCACGTTGACGGCCCCGTCGGTGATGAGGAGGACTAAAACAGCGAAGGAGGAGCAAGGGGAATGAACATCCTAGGAGGGACGACGGCGTTGCCTCATCTTTATCGGTGTTTTTAGAGCTGTTTTATTATCTATGTCTTGTTGTCGTGTCTCGTGGGCCCGGGATTTGTTGTGTGCTTCGGTATCGTACGTGTGATGGAATTCCTATGTAAGGTTTGTACTATCTAGCTCTATATATCAATGTTTTTACAATCCGTGCTACAACAACACACCATAAAAATTCAAAAGCTTAGAAATGAGGCCGTTTACCCTACCTTTAGAGCCTGTTTAAACCATAGTGAGAAGAAAGTGCCACGGTGTGCGCCGCGCGGGCGGAAATTACCACGCGCCTCGTAACTAGAAACCGCGCGCGCACGACCTGAGGCGTCGCGGCTCTTTAAACACCGGAATGGCAACGGCCGCCCTCTACCATTACCGCGTTGCCTTGCATACAAGTACGGTGCCAACGCTAGCGGTTCGCATATCTTCCAGACCCGCTCCCCACCGTCGTCAACCACCCGCGGCGCGACCATGAGTGACGTTTCCTGGCCGTCCGACTCCGACAGCGACGGAAAGCCGCCTGGGTGGCGCCACTGGTGGGAAAGGGAACCACCGCGGAGCGCCGATCAGTCGGACGGTGCTGACGAGGAGGAGTACGCCGCGGACGGCTCGGAGCCCGACGGCTCGGAGCCCGACGACTCGGAGCCCGACGACGCCGACGAAGCGGACGAGGAGGAGGGCGCCGCCGACGACGCGGACGAGGAGGAGGGCGCCGCCGATGACGCGGACGCGGAGGAACATGCCGTGGACGACGCGGAAGAGGACGAGGACTCCGACGCGAAGTGGGCGCGGCTGGAGGAAGCCTTGGCCGCCGATGAGAAGGCGGCCGCGAAAAAGAAGGCTCGCGCGAAGAAGGCAGCCGTGGCGCGGGCGCGGGCGCGGGCCGAGGTGACGGACGAGGAGGAGGAGTACAACGGCTCTTCGGAGTACTCCTCGTCAGAAGATGACTCGTCGGAGTCCACCTCGTCGGACGACAGCTCCTCGTCGGAGAAGGCTTCTCGCAAACGGGGGCGCCCGGACGACGACGAGGCAGAGTCGTCGTACAAACGTTCCAAGTAGACGACGAGGCATGTCCTCTATATTTTTATCTGCATTTGTAGTATTGTGTGCGGACCTTATATTTTCTGCATTTTAATTATTGTAAGAGGTAATTATGCTATGTACTTCTCCTCATCAGCTTTTCACTATCGAAAAAGAAATTTTTATTTCTGGACATGATCACATTACAGAATTGACTGTTGCCCAACCATAACATCTAGGCCGAGCATTTTAAAAGCCCTGACATCGCGATTATAACAGCTACTAGAATAATTATAGCACACAAGGCGTACTGAAGAAACAATTCCCGTTGGAGAGCATATTTTTTGACCTTATTTATCTTCAACCTTGTTGTCGCCTTTGTTTCGTTTTTACTAATGTTGTGTTCATCGATGATATCAGCCATCATCAACTCGATTCGGCCTTTCTCTTCCCGAAGTGTTTCTATTTTTTTGTTGGTAGTCATCAATGCTTGTTCCATCTTCCGAATTGTCTCATGAGCCACCCCGAGCTTCTCTTTGACAATCCTCAATTCTTCATCAATCTTCATTTTCTCCTCTCTTTTAAAATTTAGTTCTTCTAGGAGAACAATTTTTGCTTGTAGACAATGTTGAAACTGGGCACAGCCATCCCGAATACCACACTCACATATTGATTCCTACAATAAAACGTGAAAACATATTAAATTCGACATAACTTATGAACTGCACATACCGATGACTCTTCAAGATATTTAGAATCCCATGAGATGAAGACGTTAACTTAGAATCATACCTCATCCGATGAGTTGTGCATGGGTTCGACGCGGTCGATGTCGTCCATAGCCGAAATCACCATGGCGGCGGCGACCCGTAGGTGGAGGCGGGATGGAGATGCTCGATGAGATAACGGGCCGAGGGATCCATCTTTTCGTTTGTGGTATGCTTCTTATGCTCCTCGTGGGCCGCAATTGAGGCCCATCCCGGCCCAGCCTTTTATTTAGGTATTTAACTCGCCGTACTAATTAATCCTCAAATCTAATTCCCAAACGATCTATCCTCCTCCTCAACGCCTCCTCCGATCTACGACCGGACGCCGACCGCGTCCTCGAAGACGTTGGTTACGAGCTGACTCGGATCTCATCGCCATGGATGTAAGTATAGTTCGCTCACCTCGTGCCATGCACCTAATTTTTTTTATGAACTCTTGCCCGACAACATATGTAGACGCGGTAGATCGTCTTTACTTTGATCTGCCCAAGTTAGATCTGGTCGTCTAATCTTACTTCCCTTGGTTGGTTCGCTTGGGAAAAAAATATCGGCCAACTTAATTAGATCTAGTGGTTAATTTGATCGTACGCATATGACATATGAGAACATTGACATTGATCAGCCATTCCTTGCTACGCCTGCCCAGCTTCGTGCTTTACCGAATTGGAGGAAAAGGCCTATTATAAGGGGTAAGTCTGTTTATGGCACTCAATGAGAACACAGTGTTATGAACAACTTAATTTAGAATTAATTGATGTCCCTTATGTTTTTTAATATTACATGTAGGTCCTGGAGAAGAGGAAGAGTATGATTTTGAAGCTTTCATAGAGTATGCAAATCGAGTTAAGATGAATTATGACGATTTTGATGCACTCGAACGACTAGTTGCGAAAACCCTACCAAGTAATTCCATTGTACGTGTGCACCATCAAGAAATCACACATCGTGAAGAATAAAGCAAAGATGGTAATTAATTTTGATTTCCATCATTTCTTACTACTAACCAAGATATGCCGATAATTGACTGTCAAATTTATGTGTAGTACTTCTCAAGGAGGTTCACCCTCAAGCACATTCTGCCCAATATTCAGCTACCAGCAACCATAAAGCTTTACTCTCCAGGTGCCAATGTTACAGAAGTTACGATGGTGATGAACATGTCAACGGTGAAAGGAGTACCAAAAGGAGGTGCCATGATAACATCACACTGGGATGGATGTGGTGAGGCAGAATGGCATGAAGAAAAATCAGAAATACGTGTTCGGTTCCGTAAGCAAGGAGAAGGTGGTCTGAAGATTATGCTTGACTGTGTGTGAGAGCAGCCCGGTTCAGACTTCGCTCGTGAAGACTACTATAGCTATCTAATTTTTTTTGTTTATGTCATGTCCATTGGTACACTTTTAGTATGGTGCAAATTTATGTCATTTTTAATGGTTTCTCACTTTTATGACAATGTGTGAAGAGTTCGATCGTGAATGCTTATTAATTATATCCAGCTTATTTCTCTACAAGTGTTGTATGAGGGTTGTAGCATTGTGAAATTTGTTGATGCCCCACTCGACGAGTGGCACTATAGATATGTCAATTATGTGCATTGCGGATCTAGTAATGTGCAAAAAAGACCATATTTTTTAAAAAATTCTTCGTTACAAACAATTGAAATCGTAATTAAAAAATATTTTGCACCGTCGTACTAGCTACAAGCCATTGTTGTGTGGTGCCATGCGGAACCATGGTATGCTTGTAGGTGATCAGCACCTTTGAACATGTATATATTGTTGCTCCAAAAGAGAGAGGGAGAAGTAAGTTATCGATTCGTCCGCCGAATGCAAAGCGGTGTCTTATCACATGCATAGAGTGGCCTCCGTGTATGGGCTGGGTACTAACGGGCTGGCCCGAGATATCCATCGAGAGCTTGCCTAATTATAGTATTAACGAAGCAGATGCCCTAGTTAGCGGCACGTCCGACGCACAACGTGTAACTACCCACGATTTCTTCTTCAAGTCAACGTCGCCTTCCATCGCCGTCTGGAGAAGATAGGAGTCCTTTCGTCGGCGGAGCCTACAGCTCAATCTAACGACGGCAACATCCGTGTTCCAGCCTTCCAGGTGCGCGCGTTTGCAATCTCGTTTATCATCGATCCTTTCGCCCACTTGATCTAGAGTGCGCTTGATCTAAACCTTCATTCTTTGCCGGACGTGTAAGTTTTAGGTTGACATTTACGCTGTAGATGGTTATTAGGAGATTTTCTATGTCGGCAATAATTGTTGTTTGTATATGTTATTTGCGGAATGGATGAATTAGATGGCCCGGTCTATTGTGACCACACATTGTGGACGAATCTCGTAGCCACTTTCTCGGGACCTCAACGTGCGAGGTTTAGCTCTACTAGTTTGCGGACGATGTTGCAACTGCCAGCCTTCGCCACGCGCACAAATATGATTAGATTTATGATAGAGCTATATGATACTAAAACTCGAGACATTCGTCGTACAAGACAAGGCAGGAGCGATAATCGCAACCTCTCGTAGACATAGAATGCATTTATGGTCTACGTAATGAGGGTTTTTCCGCTTTTGATATAATTGATCAAGAATGTCTAACAAGTAGAAGGAAAATACCGCCTAGTTATCTCAGCAAGTCTAGTGGAAATCTAGTTATTTCCGACTTGATTGCTGACATACAGAGAGAGAAAGCTTCCGATGATGACTTTGTGCGGAAAGCGGTGCTTGTGCTAATTGGCACGGTTGTGGCGCCATCTGGCCCAAAAACAGTCGATAGAGATCACTACTGTTTAGTGGAGGATGTTCCTAGAATATTTCAAATTAACTGGAATCACTTCACATTGCGCTACCTCCTCGATAATTTGTCCGCTTACACAAGATCAGCAGCAAAAGGTAGGGGATGGCCGGTTGGAAATCTTTGTCTCACTCAGGTATGCAAACATGATTAGCACTATATTTGATGTATGTGACAATTTGAAACTTATTTCATTTAAAATGTGTTGTTTGTAGCTACTATACTGGGAAAAGGTGGTAGTCGTGGATGATCCTACGTATATTCCACACAAGTCTATTAGGCCACTAATGAAAAGCTGGACTGAAGCGGAAGCGAAAAGGAGGTCGCAGTACGACTATGCAAATGGTCGTGGGAGAGGCAAAGTGAAGGTTTTGTTTTTTTATCACTACTTCTAGCTACATTATATCATAGTCGATGTTGTGTTGTTATATTAATTTATGCCATTTGTTTTCTAATTTGACATGCAGATTATTAATGATCTTACACCTCAAGCCAATGCCGGTGCGCAAACAAAGCGGAACACATCGCGGAATGGTGAACAGTCACGTTCGACACGTTCGAGACAGAGGCGTAGTAACAAGGACATACTATTGGAAAGTTTGAAGAAGGAACCGACGGATCACATTGACACACAATTAGCACTTGTACCAAAGAGATGTGCAGAGGTGAGGAGCCATACATTTTACGAACACGAAAGTTTTACATTATCGGTAATGAATAATTATGGTACTACTTGTTTTGCGGGAAGTTCTAAAAATGCTAAATAAGAATGGTGTCATGTACAAACCGGTTGAAGGATCGAGTCGGATAAAGGAGGAGATGAGGAAGAAGACACTTCTATTCACATCGATGATTCATCTAAGAAAGAATTCATGTACAAGAACAGTTCGACGAGTTAGATGCTTTAATTAGCAATGTAACAAAGACTTCGGTAAGTTTGTCACACCTCCTAAGCATAATGGGGTGCCGGAGGCAGGAGATAATGTGTACGTCACACCAGGAAACCTCGGTAACACGGAGGGTACACAAGATAATCCTTTTATCTTAAATGATACCACAAAACCGGCATCATCCTCGGATATACGTATACCGGATGACATTTTCGCAAGATCTACCACCAAGGTGAATGCTGGACAGAAGGATGATGACCTACATGACGGTGAACATGAAGTTATGAGTACTCATAGTGTTGAAACAATGGGACGAGAGGCTAGTAGGAAGAAGGGCAATACAACAAAGTGTGCAAATAGTAATGGTAGAAGGAGAAACGCAGCGGCAATACAAGTTGGAGGGAAAAGGAAACGGACGACGAATCAAAAATATGGATCACCATATGTGGTCGCGAAACCTAGAGCAAAACGTCAAAGCCGTGTAAAGAAAGGTAACACCATTTATTCGTTATTTCTTTGTTGGCAAATAAATGATGCTGCAACTCTGTAACACATATGTTATTACTATTATGTGCATCGGGGTTGTTTGCGGAACATGAAGTTGGGGTATCTTCGGCAGTACCAACACGACAGGAAATAGAAGCTGCCACTTTATATGTTAAAACAATATCCAAGCTACCAAAAGAAGCATCTAAAGGAGTGTACAAGAATGAATATGGCGCCGACTTGTCTTCGAAAAGCTTAACGTCGTTCTTGCGCACGAATGGCTATCTGATAATGTAAGTCTTCAAAACCAAAAGTTTGCGTTATACTCGTAATTAAACTATTTGAATTTGAAAATATTGTTGTTGCTATCAGATTATTGATGCTGCTATTGGGTATTTGTCTCTCCGTGTTGGGTCTGATCGAATGTTATGTCCTGCGTGGAGGACAAACTATCTCCTTGAACAAGCGAGAAAAACAATACGGAAAAAAATACACTATTAGAAATATAGATGAGGTAGTTACAAGACCAGGAGCCTTAGGTAGGGTTATGGATGAATATTTCAAGCGTGAGAAGGTAACGAGCACTTTCTTTCAATGTTTCATGCGAAATTAGAATAAAATAATATGATAATTGACAAAGTTTTTCCTTCTCTTGTAGACATTTTTCGCACCGAACATACGGAAAACTCATTACGTAACTGTTGTCATGCATACAAAGAAGAAGGAATTCCAGGTCCTTGATCCTCTGTTTGGTTTAGGGGTGTCAAAATCAGTTGTGGAAGACTTGGTATTACACTCTCTACACACATGTCTTTGTGTACTTTCTCATGTCTGTGCAGTAATATATTTGTTGTTTCGTAGATTGGGCAAATTTCACGGGACATACAAGAAGCAAACAATACTTGTGACACAGAATATCCGGATGTCGAAGAATGGCCTATTAAAAGATATGACATCCCTAAGCAAACCGATGAGTAAGTACCTATATTACATTACACATAAAGAAAGTCGGTTTTGTATATGCGGACACTTTTAAATTTTGTCACATTATATACCAGCAATTCATGCGGATTATGGGTATTGCAATGTATGGAGCACTGGGACGGAGATCGGATGACTTGCCCGGTTTCTCGAGGTTGGCTATACTATGTTCCATGCACTCGGTTAATTTTAACAATGTTAACAACCCATGTGTATAACACCTTATAATGTTTTGGCAGGCCACGAGTCGATGAATCGAGAGAAAGTACAGTTGCAAACATTGTTTTATCACCACACAACATTCTTGAGAAGGTGAAAAACAAAGTGAGATTGCTAGCAAAGACCAAGAAAATATAAATTTGATAGTGTGACTGTTCGGTTTGCTCCCGCAGAAGGTTTCCGGACACATGTAATATTGAATTTTTAATTGTCTTCGGTTGTAAACAATATTTATTCGGTTAAGATTATCTACAAAATTTTGTAACATTGATTTTATTTCCCATTATCGAAAGTATGCAATTATTTTTATCTTTGTACATGCATGCTATGATGATTATAAGGAAATGCCTACTTCACAATATATAATGTCTTTTGCCATTTTTACAAAAGAACACCGGAGAATTAAGAACATCAGTACAAAATAAAAACATCGATACGTTGCAAACATTAACAACTCCATCAAATACAAAGCTATAGTCGTCCCATTCATAATTAAGGAAATTTATCGCCCTTTAGATAACTATGAAAGAACTACCCTTCCTGCTGCAAGCACATTCCCGCACATGTTCACGGACATAAAATTACACAACAACTCATATGAATCTTTTAAAGTATATGAAACAAAATGGCGAGAAAAACTTACTTCGGATGAAATATGCATATTGGGTTTCTTCCGTTATGCCCTTCTCCTTGGCATGCCCCGCACACTCGCACCCTGCGTTCCTTGTGTCCTAGTGGTCTTCCATTTTTAGTCATTGGAGATTTCTGCGCTTCTTGCCTAGGTGCACCCTTAGTGGACACTTTCAAAGGATCACCAACAACAATATCGCATGGTCCACTAGCATCTTCATTTTCATGCACCGACTCGAGGGGACCATATGCTTTACCTTTAGCATACCCCTCTCTTCTAGAAATTATGCCATCAATGGTACTTGTTCAGCGAGATCATATTCCTCTGAATTGTTTAATGCAATATGCATAGCCTGTGATACCTTAATATTCATCCTGCTCGTATTTCATCCGCTCCTCTGCCCCAGACCAACCCCACCCAAACATGTCGCTGGTGCGTTTAGATGGCAACCCTAACCTGGCATTTTTTGTGAATCGTCGTAGAGCACAACATTGTGGAATTTCAGTAAATTTCAAGAAATGCAGCACATGCGGTATGTGCTTGCAAAGGATCCCCTTTCTAATCATCCTTTGACAACTGCACCTTATAATTTCTGCCTCCTTGGGTCTATATTCCACGTAGAACCTGGTCCTTACATGATTCCTCCATGCCACAATGAAGATGTTTGAGTCTCCTGCCTGCATTTTTTCTAAGATCTCTATGCCGCCAATCTTTGAAAGCTCACCTTGAATAATATAGAACACGAGCAGGAGTGAAGATTTTTGCAGCGAGCAACCTCTAGTTCTCCGAAATTAGTAATTGCCACTGGTGTAGTCTGTGAAGCCGTGCAGTCGTTGTGGGCTTCGTTCTCACGGAGACAGACAATTGCGTTGTCGAAGTGCATAATCATATCAACAATTGTCATTTCCCCATCTAGGTGCAGGTGCGGACAAGAGTTTAAACTTTCACTCCGCTGGTTACTTTTCATACCCAGCCAGAATCCTTGAGAGAGATACGCTGCAGCCCAAAGTTTCCTCTTGGTGTACATCCTCTTCATCCATGTTCTGGTTTTTGGGGATTGCCATTTTCTCGTAAAATGCATGCCATCGCTCCTCAAATACTTGCTCGAGGTGGTGTAATACAAAAGAGTCATGAACTCGTTCGGTGACTTGTTAGGTAGATGCATCTCCATATTTTTTTCAATGTGGAAGCTACGGATGCGATGCGGCACACCGGAAAATACTTCGCCGATTGCGGCGATCATCGCGGCATCCGCATCCGTGATTACTTGCCTTTGGCTTCGTTGACACATCGCTTTGAGGAAAGTCTTTAGAAGCCAAACATATGTTTGTTCATTCTCACTTGAAAGGATGGCACACCCAAAAACCGTTGTCCTTCGGTGGTTGTTCAAGCCCACAAAAGGAACAAATGGCATCTTATATTTATTCATCTTGTATGTGCTATCAAACACCAGCACATCTCCGTAGTCCTGGTAATCCCTACGTGATCGGGAATCACACCGAACATGTGCTTCGGACGGCCTTTTTCATCAACGTCATATTCAAAGAAAAATTCAGGGTCCCTCTTTTTCCTCTTTGACATAATGCGGATGGCTGTGGTAGCGTCACCGTCGAAAAGCAGCCTCCTCCTCTCCCTAGAGCACATGTTGTACAAATCCTTTCTTGTGAATCCAACACCGAGCAAATGAACCGGAGCCTGCAATGAATTTTCTCATAATGAGGTGCTTCCCGATTCCCATGGATCCCATTGATAATATCTCGGATCTCTGCGCGTCGTTGATCGTCCTATGGGACCGAAGAAACGGAGTCCGACATGGTTCAGCCGGGTCATGGTTATGTTTGTCACGAAAATCTTCAACAACCCGAAACCAGCTTCTTCCATCAAACTTGACCACCAAACGTGCCTTGCAGCCGCAGCGAGACTCGGTGTCCGTGCCTATATACACGGCCTTCCGTGGTCGGTTGGTTTTTGGGACGTCTCGCCCTGTCCGGAACACACAAAACGCCTTAACCGAATTACTCCATCATCAAACCGCTTAACCTGGTCAAGCCGGATGCTCGAACCCATAATCTTTAGCATATCCGTTGTAGAAAGAATATGCTGTCTGCTTCGTAAATAAAAGTCATCTCTTTTATCATCCAGTATAAATCCCGATCACTATCAGGATATTCATTGCCATTGCTACCTTTGTGTGATTTCTCAGGCTGACTAGCGCCTGGCGTCGCCTGCAAGTAGAAAACATAGGCATTAATTAAAACTATAAATTTATGTGTTCCAGCTATATAAGACTGATAAAAAAGAGATAACAACCTGGCTCATGTCAACGGAATCCTCGGGAACCGATGCACCTTCCACATCATCGGTGTGACCCGTGTCCAAGTCGGATTCACCGTAATAGTCGTACTCAAGCTGCGTGTCAAATTGTTCCTGAAATTTATTAATGCATTTCGAAATTTAGTAACCGTAAATTTTACAGCTTGCCATCATTTCATGCATCATTTTATGTCACTCGTATGAGTCACTACACATACCTCACTAGTATTTAGACTGTCTGTGTGTTCACCATGGTTCTCATCATTTTGATCGTCTGTGTGTTCGCTATGGTTGTCAACATTATCAAATTCATCGTACGCAATCTGCATAAATTATGACATGAGGAACCATATATAATTTGATGATGCTGGACTGCTCGGTAATCGAAATGAAAAATAGTGGCTCACATCAAACTCATCTTCGCTCCAGCCGGCTTCGTGCTGCAAATTTTCCTCCATTTCAGAGTCATCGGAATTATAGCCGACGTACTCGTTTTGTTCCTCAATCATACCAGATATAGAGTTCTCCATATTCTATAGTATTGGACCATAATTAGAATTGAAAAACCGGCAGAATTGCGTCCTCTTACTATGCTACAAGATGAAGTCATGGTACCTGTAATTTTAAACCCTAGCGGGGAAGATGCCGAGCCGGTGGCGCGCCTTTCCAAGGTCGTCGATCTGCGGGGGGGCTTCGCGCGCGGTCGGCGGCGTCGACATGCGAAACAACCACCGGCGGCGACGGACGTGCCGGCAACAACCGCCGACGGCCGGGCCGGCAACAACCGCTTGCGTTCAACCTAGCGACGACGTGGAACAGCTCGATCAGATCTCCAGGTGCCGATGAAAACGATGCATGCAATGGGAGCTAATCACGGTGATTAGCTTAGCACGTGGGACCCACCCACGTGGGGTCGTCCGTATAGATACGCCCAGGCCCTGTATACCCATACGAGTCTTGCACTCGGGCTTGGATATGGGTTTCGGCGGGCAGCACAAAAAAAACAAAATCGGGACCACCGTACCCCTTCGGCGATAAGTCGCGAGTTTGGAGAGGGTGCGCACCGAAGCACACCTCTTAAACTACCCGTCGGCATAGATCCTTCAGCTGGTTCGGACGGATGCTCCAGCAGCACCATGTCGCGGGCTACCAGAAGCGGCCACGTCGCTCGCCTATGCCGACGGTCGGCATAGGACATGCATCGATGGCTGCAGCCGGCCGCCAGGAGGCGCCAGAAGCCGCCACGTCGCACCTATGCCGACGGTTAAACCATCGGCATAGCTCCTCCCCGCCGTTACCTCAGCTCCGTTAGCGGTGGCGCGCCGACGGTCAAGCGATACCGATGGCCAGGAAACCCCGTCGGTGTGTCGAGCTATGCCGACGGTGAAGCTATGCCGACGGGTTTCCAGCTATGCCGGCGAGCAGCGATGCCGACGACGCCGCGCCGACGGTAACCATTGGCATAGAGCTACGCCGACAGCAATAACCGTCGGCACCGTACCGTTTTACTGTAGTGCCTTTCCAATATATGCTCCTCGTCAACTCTCATCTCACATGTCACAATACGGTTCCTTCTTGCTAGAGTGGAGACTAGTGTCGGTTTCACGAATGTGTGTACAAAATTGCTGGGCAAGAGTTTGTGTTCAGTTCAGGCGATATTCACTTTATTAATTGATATTCTTGGGCAAGGGTTTGATGACCTCAAACAGGAAATCGCTCTATTCTAGTCTAGTCATGCCATGACTGGGAAGCATGCATGTAAACTGAATGCTGACAGCCAAGATTAATTGCTGGTGCAGTGTAGCAATGTTGCTGACCTGTGTTGCCTGCTACTCAAACATAACTTGCTATCATAGAGAAGACAAGTCAAAATAATGTTTCTCCACCAGAAAAAATATAGTATAATGTTTCTCCATTGTTTATTGTAAAAAAAGAAACAAACCAAACAAACCCATCTAAGGCCATCGTTGGAAACTCACATGTCTCCACCTGCACCACTTGAACCATAAACAGGAAACAAAGCAGACTGTGGTGCATATCGGTAGCCTAATTTGCTTACATGTGTTATGTATAATAACAAAAGCCTTTATGTGAAGCTGAAGCGATGAAGTTGTAATTCAACATAGACAAACCGATCTAAGGTCATCGTTGGAAGCTCACATGTCAAGATAGTAAAACATCTATTGAAAAAACATGGCACAAAGTATCACATTCCCGATATGAGTTTAGTGAGAATCAAAGTGTTAGAATCCACACATAAACTAAAATGTGCAAAAGAAACATAAGAAAAAAGGCATGTAAATACACTATAACTTTGTTCTAGAAGTTTATGTGAATTTTGCCCACAAAATTCATAGGCCATGGATATAGACCCTTCTTTTCTTAACTACAACATGCTCATTGGCGCAAACAATGTAGAATTTAGATCAACCCAGGGTCTTGTGAGAGCTCCAAAGTTGACTAATCATAAATAAGACAATAATAATAGATACAATAATGATGTGTTTTGCATTGAAAACTCTTGCACATATATCTATATAAATGATAATTAGCTAATGAAGATTAGGAACAATACAAAGACAACTCTTTCTCTCCTCTTGCCTTGCTCCTTCACACCTCGGGTGAGTTGTGAGGCCGCAGGTAATGTGAGTCATCCTCCTTCCGTGTGAAGCAAAGTTGCCGGTCCTCCCTTAGAGGTAGGCTCACGAGAGTAAATGGCACAATGTCTTCACACACGATTCCCAAGTACACACTCACAAGGGTAGTACGTGATAAACCAAGGATCCACAAATTCGATGTCATGGTTCATGCCAACACCCCCAACGAGACACAAGTAAGTACATACTGGCATGCTTTTAATATCATATAAATTTTCATCAACTTGTAAACACAAATGTACGTATAGTTGGTTTGTGTCCGTGTGATAACATTTCGGTTTGCATGGACAATGCTAACAGAAGATTATCACAAGTATGCATGTGGCGGCAATAACCAGTAGTTGTTTCAAAACATTCTTAGTGGCATCCTTCCTTCTTGTTAATCTTACCCCAGTTCATAGCCACCATGCACATTCACCGAAGAGCGGCGAGGAGCAGTCCAATAAGAGTTTCTAACCCACATCGTAGAGATTCAATATTGACTAGGTAACAGCACACTTAACTATCAACATGAACACCGTCGCATACAAAAGGTGATATACATTCATGAGATACACAAGCCATCAAACATCATTTTTGATCCTTCAGGGGCTAAGGGGTAAATCGACCATCGCAACAGCCCAACCAATGGTCGGTTCTAAAGAGAGATAGAGCTTTCCCGACATATAAGTATCATAGTGAATTAATGATTAAACTTAACCTGTGCTACCGTTAATTTGCTGAAATGACAATTTCTCTAAGGGTAAACATATGTTGTCCGCCCATTCATCTAAAGGATAAACACGGATTCTTTTCTTCCAATTCTGAAAATTAGAGTAAAATGAATAGGTATGGACATGACAACCACCTTAATTAGAAAACTAAAAATCATTTTATTAGTTTGCTTTCCAATGTAGGGGTAACTACTTCACTTGAAGAAACCCAGGCATCATGGACAAAATTATTATTTTATGTTAATACAGTGGGCCCATAGAAAACCAAGAAAGATCCTCTCACCAACTCGACATCCATATACTAACTCCATTAAAAAAAACTCCATTACGTAGAATAAGGCCTATATTTTTTTTAAAAAAAAGTCAAGCTAAGTAAGTTTGACCAAACTTTTGGAAAAACTATCAAGAACCACCGTATTATGTAGATGTCATATCAAAATATATTTCATGATGATCTAACGGTGTTAAGTTTGGATTGTACATATTAACAATCTTTTCTAAACTTTATGTAGTTTGACTTTTCGAAAAAGGCTTATTTTTTAAAATGGAGGTAGTAGTTAAACCAACTTCACGTGACTATCCACTTATATACACATAGTATAATCATTAGTCCCTCAATCAATTGTCAATAATCATATTAAACACACTAAAAGAGCACTACACACACTTTCAAACTATTAAAAAATGAAATTCAAGAAAGAACATAGTTCGCGAGAGGTGAGCAAGATATTTAGAGAAATATCACAAATTATTTCTTAAATATCCATAGCGTATCATGTTTCTAAACTACACCAGTAGATGTGAAACCCCAAATTTGACTAGATGAAAATATAGCGATGATGATTCCTGAATCGGTACGTCTCCTGTGGAGGCGATCAAGGAGGCGACTAGGTTTCCAGGCCGCCTTCCGTCAGCAGCGCCGACCTGCCCCTATTGTGTGGTCTTTGGGCCATGGAGGCGGGGTGGATTTTGGTCCCCGTCGGCGGGAGGGCTCCGTGTTTTTGGTTTTAGGGTTAATGTTCGGTGTGGCGGCGCTCAGGCGGCGGCGGCGTATTCTCCAATAAAGTCTTCCCGGCTTCAACCCCATCTCGACAACGACATCGAGAAGCTTGTGGGAGTGATGTGGTTCTTGAGAACTTCTTTTGGATAGGGGGATCTTCGGGTCTCCATGGAGCTTCATCGACGGTTATTCCTTCTTCTTCGTCTCCGAGACGGATGTGGTTTTCTTGACCGATTGGGCGACTTCCCATCCTCAACCAACAATGTCAGGTCGACTCGAGGTAGAGCAGCGGCGGTGGCGTGCCATCGACACGGTCTGGAGGTTGACACTAGTAGGGAAAAGCCTACCGCTCGCATGTGGCCACCCCACCAGTGGTATAACATACTAGTCGCATGCACGCTCGGCACACGACTAGTAATACGTTTACCGATCACGTGCTGGCCCTGCATGCTGTCATTAAGTTTACTGGTAGCACGCCCTGTGGCACACGACTAGTACCCCGCTTGCTGCCAGTATCCATTTCTTCATGCCTTTTACTCTTATTTATACAGGTACAATATGTAGACATATATAACATCAACATATAGGCAGTAGCAGATACACATAATTAGCGAAATGTAGCATATACACATAATTAGCGAAATGACCAAATCAGTACACTACAAGCAGCCAAGCTAGTGACTAAGTCATTACATACATCACAATAGCCAAGTGACGAAATCATTACATTGCATATACTACAATTGGCAATGGTCAAGACATGTAATGGACAAGATCTACACTACACGCCTGGTGGCGCCTCCTCCGCCTCTGGCTCCGCGGGTGGGTAATTAACAACAACCTCGCCAGAATCTCTTGGGTCATGGTACTCACCATCAGGTGTATAGGAGTCGGCCCGTTGGTTTTAGTAGAAGGTATGTCCGTATAAATTATCCAAGTAGAAATAACACTTAGCCCCTGGCTTCATCCCATAGCGCTCTATCATCTCTATCTAACAAACCCCGTGAAAATAAGTTCGGTTTGCCTCATTGGTGACTTCAACAATGAAGGTCCTCTCCGCTATGGGCAGTGTGTCCAGTTGGAGTACGGCTTCAAACATTCTCTGTTGGTTAATGTTTTTGTGTACATGATCCATGAAGTCATGTCTTGCGCTACATGGGATAGTGAAAGGACAAGATGCCACCTAGAGGGGGGGGTGAATAGGCGTTTAAAAACTCTTACGGATTTGGCTTGTAAGAATACGGGATTAAACAAACGTTTATTTTATAAGCACAAACCCTAAATATGCTAGGCTCAACTAAGTGCAACAACAACAACTAGAGCTAAGCAAGATACACATAGTATATATATGAACAACAAGTGATGTCAAGAAATAATAAGTACTTCAAGCTCGATGGCTATCACAAAAGAAAGTAAGCTCGGGTATAGAAATAACCGAGGCACGCAGAGTCGAAGATGTAATCCCGTGTTCCCTTCCTTTGCAAGAAGGTATGTCACGTTTGGAGAGGTGGGGATCCCACGAAGGATTTCCCAACGCCAGAAGGCTCACCTTCTTCCCTGAGCCTATCCCACGAAGGAATAGCCCTTTCCTTATGGCTAGATTCCCCCCCACTCCGGAGATGGCAAGCTCCACAACCACTTCACAAGCTCCACGAAGGAGAAGCCCGGGCCTCTTCACAACCTTCCATGAAGAGGTCACCGGGACAGCAACCAAGCCAACTAGGAGGTCACCCTCCAAGAGTAACAAGCTCACGGTCTCTCACTCGAACTAATCGTGGTGGAGAGCTCAACACTATGCAATGATGCAAAGCAAGAACACCAAAGATGTTCAAATCCTTCACACTCAAATCCCACCAAAGCAACAAATGCTAGGATAAAATTAGAGAGGAAGAACAATGGAGGAAATCAACAAATGACTCCAAGATCTAGATCCAAAGGGTTTCCCTCACTTAGAGGAGAAATGGACTGGTGGAGATTCTAGATCTAGATCTTCTCTCTTACATCCCTCAAGAATAAGCAAGAATCATAGGGAAAAACAAGAGATAGGGTAAGTTCTTCAAAGGCAACAATGAATGAGAGAGAGTGGAAGAACTTAAGTAGCCCAAGGTGGAAGAGGGCCTATTTATAGTCTAGGAGGAAAATAATCGTTGGGGAGAAAAAGGGCAGAAAAATGACCCAGTCTGCATACAGCTCGGCAGGGCCGGACTAGGTGCCAGGCCACCCGGTTGCCCACTCGGCAGGCCGGGCCAGGGGCCGAGCCACCCGGCAGGACGGGCTGGAGGCCGGGCTGACCAGGAGGCCTGGTCGGTTGGCACCACACTCGGTGGACCGAGCCAGATGTCGGCCCGCCTGGCAGCAGCACTTGGCATGCCGGGCCAGGTGCCAGGCTGGCCGGTAGCAACACTCGGCATGCCGGGCTGGGTGCCGGACTGCAGGACCCCCCCACAAATCTTTTCTTTTTATTTTAAACGGAAAATGCTCCCGAACCCCGATTGAGATGAAACCAATTTTGTTGGAAAGATAATGACGAATAGAACCCGAACAATTGGCCACAACTAAATATACTTATTTGGTGGAGATGCATAGAACAAAATACCAATGGAATACATATCAGAATTGCTTTTTGAGATATTCCCACCTCATTTTCACTTAAGCGCATAATATTTGAAGAATTTGGAGAAGGTGACCAGCCTGCGGTGGGAATTGAGATCCTGGCATCACTTGTTGCTTGTTTAGGGATTTCTGCTACATTCCATACCTTGCTTGTACACACTGTAATAGTAAAAAAGGGGAATAATAAATTATAATTTAAACAGCTCATATCTTATGGTGTTATATTTGCAGATAACATATTTTATACCATGAGTAAATGCAAGGAGGGTGGAAATATTGAAACTGCTCACAATTTTTTTTAGATGATTTTAGAGAGGGAGTCTCCCACCGTCAAGAAACGGTAAAGACGTCCAAACTCAAAAACGCGATAGAAGATGCATGCGAATTCTGTTTTCTATGAACTTGGGCTTGTTGAAAAGTTAGCAACAAGCTCAAGAATCTCACACAGAGAAATACCAAGAAGCAATCGGGATATGTAAAGTATGCAAAGGATTGAGCTCCCTAAGACGATGTGATCAAGTTATCCAACCGAAAGGCACTATTGATAGTGCGGGTATCTATCCTATAACCCGGTCTCTCAACAATTACCTTGAGACCGGTAAGAGGAAAACGTAGCAAAGCCATACCTTTGCCTTGCGCATCCTGCTTGATCTTATCATATCAGCAGAATGAGGAAAGAGAGAGAGTGTGTGTGTCTCTCTGTGTGTGTGTGGTGGTGGTGGTGGTGGTGGGGGGGGGGGGTTATTATTAAGAACACTTTACGAGACATAATAGATGTGTGCAGCAGACGAGGCACTCTGCTGATAATGTAATAGTCGCGCGTGGCTTGTGGGCACGCTGCGGGTAAATTAATAGCCGCGTGCCACACGGGAGGCACGCTACCAATAAGTTTGCCCCTGCAGCTTTTTCCTACAATGGTTCTAACCCTAAGACAAGCTCCTCAAAGATGTCTTATTAGTCGTAGCTAGCTATAGCTATAAGCATAAGACATCTTCGAGAAGATCTATCACATGAGCTTCCCACGATCGATCGATGACAATCTTTGCTAATTCCGTGTTTAGAGAGTGTGAGGGGCAGACATATATATGGTACCTAAATTGATGCGCATGCACTATGCTTACCGTCTCGTAGTGCATCTATTGACGCATCATGCACACGTATAATGCTTTATAGTATTGTCTTGTACAGTAGTACAGTGGGAAGGAAAAGGAGACGATGAGTATGGTGCAGTGTTTAGGTACGACACCGAATACATGTCGCGTGCCAAACTTTGGCACGCTGCTAGTACCTTGATACATGTCGTGTATCTTAGTTTGCGCCCGCAGCAGAAAATTTCTTGTCCTTTATATATGTGGTCCCCACTTACTAGCTGCGTGTCGAACCAGTGGGTACCCTACCACTAAGGACTCACTAGTCGTGTGGCGCTATACCGCCCGCTGCTAAAAATAGCAGTCGCGTGAGCTAGCTGGTGCATCTCTAAGATCTCATTGTATTTTTTGTTATTTTTGAAGTACTTTGTATTGTTCGATGTTTATCTTAGTACTAAGATTCTATTACAAAATATTATCACGGATGATGAGTTGAACGTGAGGCACAGTACACACTACCTCACAAATTATGGCCTATGGGCGAGCACAAACTCACCACCCACTGGCCACTGCGCGACAGAGATAATTCCATGGGTCCCAAGTTTGGAGTGAAAAATAAGGAATGCGCAGATTTCTTGTTAGTTGGGGAAAAAAGTGGCGATTGGAAATCTGCTTGAAGGGCACGTCATGATCCAATATCTCCCTTTGCGATTCTTCAACTTGAAGGGATGTAATTTTCTTAGGAAAAAGCTACTGATCCCCCCGGAGGATCCCGTGTTTCTTTCCTCCGCCTCGTACACGCGCCGCGTGTCCTCCTCGATGGTGACAGCGCTGGGACCCACCACAACCTTATCCCCTCACAACTGCCCTTCTTCCTCCAGTCGTTTCCTGTCATCCTCACGGGCCGGGCATACACGGCCATGACCGCGCCCCACGCAAGGCCGCCGAGCGGCGAGCGGCCCCACGAAGCGCCGCCCTGCGCGCTGATGGCGTGTAACTCACACGTTCGTTGGGAACCCCAAGAGGAAGGTATGATGCGCACAGCAGCAAGTTTTCCCTCAGAAAGAAACCAAGGTTTATCGAACCAGGAGGAGCCAAGAAGCACGTTGAAGGTTGATGGCGGCGGGATGTAGTGTGGCGCAACACCAGGGATTCCGGCGCCAACGTGGAACCTGCACAACACAACCAAATTACTTTGCCCCAACGAAACAGTGAGGTTGTCAATCTCACCGGCTTGCCGTAACAAAGGATTAACCGTATTGTGTGGAAGATGATTGTTTGCAGAAAACAGTAGAACAAGTATTGCAGTAGATTGTATTTCAGTATAGAGAATTGGACCGGGGTCCACAGTTCACTAGAGGTGTCTCTCCCATAAGATAAACAACATGTTGGGTGAACAAATTACAGTTTGGGCAATTGACAAATAAAGAGGGCATGACCATGCACATACATATTATGATGAGTATAGTGAGATTTAATTGGGCATTACGACAAAGTACATAGACCGCCATCCAAGCATGCATCTATGCCTAAAAAGTCCACCTTCAAGGTTATCATCCGAACCCCCTCCAGTATTAAGTTGCTAACAACAGACAATTGCATTAAGTATTGCGCGTAATGTAATCAGTAACTACATCCTTGAACATAGCACCAATGTTTTATCCCTAGTGGCAACAGCACATCCACAACCTTAGAACTTTCTGTCACTGTCCCAGATATCAATGGAGGCATGAACCCACTATCGAGCATAAATACTCCCTCTTGGAGTTACAAGCATCTACTTGGCCAGAGCATCTACTAGTAACGGAGAGCATGCAAGATCATAAACAACACATAGACATAACTTTGATAATCAACATAACAAGTATTCTCTATTCATCGGATCCCAACAAACGCAACATATAGAATTACAGATAGATGATCTTGATCATGTTAGGCAGCTCACAAGATCCGACAATGAAGCACAATGGGGAGAAGACAACCATCTAGCTACTGCTATGGACCCATAGTACAGGGGTAGACTACTCACACATCACTCCGGAGGCGACCATGGCGGCGTAGAGTCCTCCGGGAGATGAATCCCCTCTCCGGCAGGGTGCCGGAGGCGATCTCCTGGATCCCCGAGATGGGATCGGCGGCGGCGGCGTCTCCGGAAGGTTTTCCGTATCGTGGCTCTCGGTACCGGGGGTTTCGCAACGGAGGCTTTAAGTAGGCGGAAGGGCAGGTCGGGGAGGCGGCACGAGGGGCCCACACCACGGGCCGCGCGGCCAAGGGGGCCGCGCCGCCCTAGGGTGTGGCCACCTCGTGGCTCCACTTCGTCTCCTCTTCGGTCTTCTGCAAGCTTCGTGGCAAAATAGGACCCCGGGCGTTGATTTCGTCCAATTCCGAGAATATTTCGTTACTAGGATTTCCGAAACCAAAAACAGCAGAAAACAGCAACTGGCACTTCGGCATCTTGTTAATAGGTTAGTTCCAGAAAATGCACGAATATGACATAAAGTGTGCATAAAACATGTAGATAACATCAATAATGTGGCATGGAACATAAGAAATTATCGATACGTCGTATCAGCATCCCCAAGCTTAGTTCTGCTCGTCCCGAGCAGGTAAAACGATAACACGGATAATTTTCGGAGTGACATGCCATCATAGCCTTGATCATACTATTTGTAAAGCATATGTAGTGAATGCAGCGATCAAAACAATGTATATGACATGAGTAAACAAGTGAATCATAAAGCAAAGACTTTTCATGAATAGCACTTCAAGACAAGCATCAATAAGTCTTGCATAAGAGTTAACTCATAAAGCAATAATTCAAAGTAAAGGCATTGAAGCAACACAAAGGAAGATTAAGTTTCAGCGGTTGCTTTCAGCTTGTAACATGTATATCTCATGGATATTGTCAACATAGAGTAATATAATAAGTGCAATATGCAAGTATGTAGGAATCAATGCACAGTTCACACAAGTGTTTGCTTCTTGAGGTGGAGAGAAATAGGTGAACTGACTCAACATTGAAAGTAAAAGAATGGTCCTCCATAGAGGAAAAGCATCGATTGCTATATTTGTGCTAGAGGTTTGATTTTGAAAACATGAAACAATTTTGTCAACGGTAGTAATAAAGCATATGTATCATGTAAATTATATCTTACAAGTTGCAAGCCTCATGCATAGTATACTAATAGTGCCCGCACCTTGTCCTAATTAGCTTGGACTACCGGATCATCACAATGCACATGTTTTAACCAAGTGTCACAAAGGGGTACCTCTATGCCGCCTGTACAAAGGTCTAAGGAGAAAGCTCACATTGGATTTCTCGCTATTGATTATTCTCAACTTAGACATCCATACCGGGACAACATAGACAACAGATAATGGACTCCTCTTTTATGCATAAGCATGTAACAACAATTAATAATTTTCTCATATGAGATTGAGGATATATGTCCAAAACTGAAACTTCCACCATGGATCATGGCTTTAGTTAGCGGCCCAATGTTCTTCTCTAACAATATGCATGCTTAACCATAAGGTGGTAGATCGCTCTTACTTCGGACAAGACGAACATGCATAGCAACTCACATGAAATTCAACAAAGAGTAGTTGATGGCGTCCCCAGATGAACATGGTTATCGCACAACAAGCAACTTAATAAGAGATAAAGTGCATAATTACATATTCAATACCACAATAGTTTTTAAGCTATTTGTTCCATGAGCTATATATTGCAAAGGTGAATGATGGAATTTTAAAGGTAGCACTCAAGCAATTTACTTTGGAATGGCGGAAAATACCATGTAGTAGGTAGGTATGGTGGACACAAATGGCATAGTGGTTGGCTCAAGTATTTTGGATGCATGAGAAGTATTCCCTCTCGATACAAGGTTTAGGCTAGCAAGGCTTATTTGAAACAAACACAAGGATGAACCGGTGCAGCAAAACTCACATAAAAGACATATTGAAAACATTATAAGACTCTACACCATCTTCCTTGTTGTTCAAACTCAATACTAGAAATTATCTAGACCTTAGAGAAACCAAATATGCAAACCAGATTTTAGCATGCTCTATGTATTTCTTCATTAATGGGTGCAAAGCATATGATGCAAGAGCTTAAACATGAGCACAACAATTGCCAAGTATCACATTACCCAAGACATTATAGCAATTTACTACATGTATCATTTTCCAATTCCAACCATATAACAATTTAACGAAGAAGAAACTTCGCCATGAATACTATGAGTAGAAACTAAGGACATACTTGTCCATATGCTACAGCGGAGCGTGTCTCTCTCCCATAAAGTGAATGCTAGGATCCATTTTATTCAAACAAAACAAAAAACAAAAACAAACCGACGCTCCAAGAAAAGCACATAAGATGTGATGGAATAAAAATATAGTTTCAGGGAGGAACCCGATAATGTTGTCGATGAAGAAGGGGATGCCTTGGGAATCCCCAAGCTTAGACGCTTGAGTCTTCTTAGAATATGCAGGGGTGAACCACCGGGGCATCCCCAAGCTTAGAGCTTTCACTCTCCTTGATCATGTTGCATCATACTCCTCTCTTGATCCTTGAAAACTTCCTCCACACCAAACTTAGAACAACTCATTAGAGGGTTAGCGACAATAAAAATTAACATGTTCAGAGGCGACACAATCATTCTTAACACTTCTGGACATTGCATAAAGCTACTGGACATTAATGGATCAAAGAAATTCATCCAACATAGCAAAAGAGGCAATGCGAAATAAAAGGCAGAATCTGTCAAAACAGAACAGTTCGTATTGACGAATTTTATCGAGGCACCAGACTTGCTCAAATGAAAATGCTCAAATTGAATGAAAGTTGCGTACATATCTGAGGATCACTCACGTAAATTGGCATAATTTTCTGAGTTACCTACAGAGAAAACAGCCCAGATTCGTGACAGCAAAGAAATCTGTTTCTGCGCAGTAATCCAAATCTAGTATGAACTTTACTATCAACGACTTTACTTGGCACAACAAAACACTAAACTAAGATAAGGAGAGGTTGCTACAGTAGTAAACAACTTCCAAGACACAAAATAAAAACAAAGTACTGTAGGTAAAAACCATGGGTTGTCTCCCATAAGCGCTTTTCTTTAACGCCTTTCGACTAGGCGCAGTAAAGTGTGTATCAAGTATTATCAAGAGACGAAGTATCAACATCATAATTTGTTCTAATAATAGAATCAAAAGGTAACTTCATTCTCTTTCTAGGGAAGTGTTCCATACCTTTCTTGAGAGGAAATTGATATTTTATATTACCTTCCTTCATATCAATGATAGCACCAACAGTTCGAAGAAAAGGTCTTCCCAATATGATGGGACAAGATGCATTGCATTCAATATCCAAGACAACAAAATCAACGGAGACAAAGTTATTGTTAACGGTAATGCGAATATTATCAACTTTCCCCAAAGGTTTCTTTGTAGAATGATCAGCAAGATTAACATCCAAATAACAATTTTTCAACGGTGGCAAGTCAAGCATATTATAAATTTTCTTAGGCATAACGGAAATACTTGCACCAAGATCACATAAAGCATTACAATCAAAATCTTTAACCTTCATCTTAATGATGGGCTCACAACCATCCTCTAGCTTTTTAGGAATAGAGGCTTCGCGCTCTAGTTTCTCTTCTCTAGCTTTTATGAGAGCATTTGTAATATGTTGCGTGAAAGCCAAATTTATAGCACTAGCATTAGGACTTTTAGCAAGTTTTTGCAAGAACTTTATAACTTCAGAGATGTGGCAATCATCAAAATTCAAACCATTATAATCTAAAGCAATGGGATTATTATCCCCAATGTTGGAAAAAATTTCAGCAGACTTTATCACAGAGCAGTTTCAGCAGCTTTAGCAAGTTCAGGCAGTTTCTCGCGCTTTGCATTAGAAGTGGAAACATTGCTAACACCAATTCTTTTATCATTAGTAGTAGGAGGTGCAGCAACATGTGTAGCATTAGCATTACAAGTGGTGGTAATAGTCCAAACTTTAGCTACATTCTTTTCTTTAGCTAGTTTTTCATTTTCTTCTCTATCCCACCTAGCACGTAGTTCAGCCATTAATCTTATATTCTCATTAATTCTAACTTGGATGGCATTTGCTGTAGTAGTAATTTTGTCATGATGATTTTCATTAGGCATAACTTTCGATTTCAAAAGATCAACATCAGCAGCAAGACTATCGACTTTAGAAGCAAGTATATCAATTTTCCCAAGCTTTTCTTCAACAGATTTGTTAAAGGCAGTTTGTGTACTAATAAATTCTTTAAGCATGGCTTCAAGTCCAGGGGGTGAATTCCTATTATTTTTGTAAGAATTCCCATAAGAATTACCATAGCCGTTGCCATTATTATAAGGATATGGCCTATAGTTGTTACTAGAATTGTTCCGGTAAGCATTGTTGTTGAAATTATTATTTTTAATGAAGTTCACATCAACATGTTCTTCTTGTGCAACCAATGAAGCTAACGGAACATTATTAGGATCAATATTAGCCCTATCATTCACAAGCATAGACATAATAGCATCAATCTTATCACTCAAAGAAGAGGTTTCTTCGACAGAATTTACCTTCTTACCTTGTGGAGCTCTTTCCGTGTGCCATTCAGAGTAGTTGATCATCATATTATCAAGAAGCTTTGTTGCTTCACCAAGAGTGATGGACATAAAGGTACCTCCAAGCAGCTGAATCCAATAAATTCCGCGAAGAAAAATTTAGTCCTGCATAGAAGGTTTGGATGATCATCCAAGTAGTCAGTCCATGGGTTGGGCAATTTTTAACCAAAGATTTCATTCTTTCCCATGCTTGTGCAACATGTTCAGTATCTAATTGTTTAAAATTCATTATGCTACTCCTCAAAGATATAATTTTAGCAGGGGGATAATATCTACCAATAAAAGCATCCTTGCATTTAGTCCATGAATCAATACTATTCTTAGGCAGAGATAGCAACCAATCTTTAGCTCTTCCTCTTAATGAGAAAGGGAACAATTTTAATTTTATAATGTCACCATCTACATCCTTATACTTTTGCATTTCACATAATTCAACAAAATTATTAAGATGGGCAAGCAGCATCATCGTAACTAATACTGTAAAATTGCTCTCGCATAACAAGATTCAAGTAAAGCAGTGTTTAATTTCAAAGAATTCTGCCGTAGTAGCAGGTGGAGCAATAGGTGTGCATAAGAAATCATTATTATTTGTGGTTGTGAAGTCACACAACTTAGTATTTTCAGGGTTGGCCATTTTAGCAACAGTAAGTAAAGCAAACTAGATAAAATAAATGCAAGTAACTAATTTTTTTGTGTTTTTGATATAGCAAACAAGATAGCAAATAAAGTAAAACTAGCAACTAATTTTTTTGTATTTTGATTTAGTGCAGCAAACAAAGTAGTAAATAAAACTAAGCAAGACAAAAACAAAGTAAAGAGATTGGGAAGTGGAGACTCCCCTTGCAGCGTGTCTTGATCTCCCCGGCAACGGCGCCTGGAAAAGAGCTTGATGGCGTGTAACTCACACGTTCGTTGGGAACCCCAAGAGGAAGGTATGATGCGCACGGCGAGCAAGTTTTCCCTCAGAAAGAAACCAAGGTTTATCGAACCAGGAAGAGCCAAGAAGCACGTTGAAGGTTGATGGCGGCGGGATGTAGTGCGGCGCAACACCAGGGATTCCGGCGCCAACGTGGAACCCGCACAACACAACCAAAATACTTTGCCCCAACGAAACAAAGTGAGGTTGTCAATCTCACCGGCTTGCTGTAACAAAGGATTAACCGTATTGTGTGGAAGATGATTGTTTGCGTAAAAATAGTAGAACAAGTATTAGCAGTAGATTGTATTTCAAGTATAGAGAATTGGACCGGGGTCCACAGTTCACTAGAGGTGTCTCTCCCATAAGATAAACAAGCATGTTGGGTGAACAAATTACAGGTTGGGCAATTGACAAATAAAGAGGGCATGACCATGCACATACATATTATGATGAGTATAGTGAGATTTAATTGGGCATTACGACAAAGTACATAGACCGCCATCCATCATGCATCTATGCCTAAAAAGTCCACCTTCAGGTTATCATCCGCACCCCTCCAAGTATTAAGTTGCTAACAACAGACAATTGCATTACGTATTGCGCGTAATGTAATCAGTAACTACATCCTTGAACATAGCACCAATATTTTATCCCTAGTGGCAACAAGACATCCACAACCTTAGAACTTTCCGTCACCTGTCCCGGATATCAATGGAGGCATGAACCCACTATCGAGCATAAATACTCCCTCTTGGAGTTACAAGCATCTACTTGGCCGAGCATCTACTAGTAACGGAGAGCATGCAAGATCATAAACAACACATAGACATAACTTTGATAATCAACATAACAAGTATTCTCTATTCATCGGATCCCAACAAACGCAACATATAGAATTACGGATAGATGATCTTGATCATGTTAGGCAGCTCACAAGATCCGACAATGAAGCACAATGGGGAGAAGACAACCATCTAGCTACTGCTATGGACCCATAGTACAGGGGTAGACTACTCACACATCACTCCGGAGGCGACCATGGCGGCGTAGAGTCCTCCGGGAGATGAATCCCCTCTCCGGCAAGGTGCCGGAGGCGATCTCCTGGATCCCCCGAGATGGGATCGGCGGCGGCGGCGTCTCTGGAAGGTTTTCCGTATCGTGGCTCTCGGTACTGGGGGTTTCGCAACGGAGGCTTTAAGTAGGCGGAAGGGCAGGTCAGGAGGCGACACGAGGGGCCCACACCACAGGGCCGCGCGGCCAGGGGGGGGCGCCGCCCTAGGGTGTGGCCACCTCGTGGCCCCACTTCGTCTCCTCTTCGGACTTCTGGAAGCTTCGTGGCAAAATAGGACCCTGCGCGTTGATTTCGTCCAATTCCGAGAATATTTCGTTACTAGGATTTCGAAACCAAAAACAGCAGTAAAACAAGAATCGGCACTTCGGCATCTTGTTAATAGGTTAGTTCCAGAAAATGCACGAATATGACATAAAGTGTGCATAAAACATGTAGATAACATCAATAATGTGGCATGGAACATAAGAAATTATCGATACGTCGGAGACGTATCACGCGCCCGCGCACAGCACTGCCACCCCCCACGAAGCGCCGCCGCTCGTCCCACCGCGGCTCCAAACACCTAGGTGCTCTGCCCCATGGGAGAGCCAGGCGAGGTCGCCGGCCGGCGTGGACTCACTCCTTTCCGCCTCCATCCCGAGCACCGCCTATATGGTCCCAGCGGCGCTGCTACATGCCCCGAGCCGCGCTGCTACAAGCAGCCAGCGGCGCTACTACAAGCGGCCGGCGGGGCCGCTACATGCCACAGGCGGGGCTGCTACAAGCCCCCGGTGACGGCGCTGCTACAATCGCGAGGCGGCGTTGCTGCCACGGGCGGCCGACATTGCTACATGCCATAATCCATGTCCCCGTCCTCTGCTGGAGGTCGATGGTAGCCTGCTGTGGGTGGATCCGGGCGGTGCTACTTTGGTCACATGGCATTGCTGCCACGGGCGGCCGGAGTTGCTGCAATGGGCGACCGACGCTGGTACAGGCCCGACCGCCATGGCCACGGCCGCTGATGCATCAAGGGCTGGGAGGCGACGACATATGCTACAATAGGTGTCGGCGTCCGCTACAATAGGCGGCGGCGTCGGCTACAAAGGGCGGAGGCGCTTGCTACAAAAGGCGACGACAACTGCTACAAATGGCGGCGGCGCGACGACGGCTGCTACAATAGGCGGCGGAGCGACGGCGGTGTAGACGGCGGCGCGGCGTATTCTACAAAGTTAGCGGTGGCATCAGCTAGCGCTACAAGCGTCGCCGGCAGCCGGCAGTTGCTGTAAGGTTGCTACAAACAGGGGCGCCGCCGTGCTGCAAGGATGCGACAGCGGTGGCAGCCGGCGGTGCTGCCGGCAGGCGGTGGTACTGCAGGGACTTGACATCTCCGCGTGGTGCGGATCGTGCGGGACTGGGTGTCGTGTTTTTCTTTTTTTCTTTCTGCGCCGGAGCGCTGACTCAAATCAGACGGTCGCTGTCGCTCGCATCCAAGGGCTGCCGACCCGGGGATCGGAGATTTGATCCCCGGGGGACGCTCAGCGCTGCCCATTTTCTTACAGGTCACTTCTGCTAGTACTTATTCTTCCCCAAAGCCCCGTCCAGTAAAATTTGCTCCTTTCCCGACCAAAGCCCAACGAACTTCATTTGGATCATCACAATTATGAAACAGAAGGCCAGGCCCAACAAGCCCATCATTCGTCCTCAACTATATATTCCCCACCATTTACCACTTTCAGCACTTCACGCACCTAGGGTTTCTCCTCCGCCGCCGCCGCCGCCGCGCGTCTTCGTCTCCGCCGCCGCAACGATGGTACGCTATCTTCTTCCTCGATTTCCATGGAATTCTACCCATTCGTGTATGGTCTCAACGTTTTGCTAACGCCGCTTCTCGCCCCCTTTGCAGCCGTCCCACAAGACCTTCCGCATCAAGCAGAAGCTGGCGAAGAAGCAGCGCCAGAACCGCCCCATCCCCTACTGGATCCGCATGAGGACCGACAACACCATCAGGTGAAGTCCCCGTTCGTCTTTCCCCTCTCTTCGATTCAGAGTCAGCGTAGGCGTGCCGGTATGCTGACCCAGTCCTGCTCCCTCTTTCAGGTACAACGCGAAGCGCAGGCACTGGCGCCGCACCAAGCTCGGGTTCTAAGCAGGGGATGTCCCGGCCGGCTACTCCGTGGGGAAGCCATTTCAGGATGTTTCTGCGTTTATTTAAGTTAGAAAGTGATTTCAGGATGTTTGAACTAAGATTTTGGTGGTGTACTGAGGATACCATGATGTGCTAAGTAAACAACCCTCTATATGTTTATGTTCAACTGCCAATTACTCCCTTTGACTACTAGTTTGATCTCTGTCTTTGTGGCACAAAGTATGGTTTCCCCTGTACAATTTTGTTAGAATGCTGCAGTCATCTTTTAGCACCTTATGGTGTGATTATTGGTCACGGCCTATTTTGTAGGTCATGATGTGCAAGTCATATCTTTTTGGGTGTAGGTTTTATCATTTCCCGGTAGACCTTGTTGCGATTTTATGATCGATGTGCTGCAATTTGCTTGCTCAAGTTAGCTTGAATTTCTGTTTAAGTCCAAATTGTTTGAATTAAGACTTGGATGATGTTAATTGGTAGTACTCTGATGTCCGGTGGTTACCATGCGTGCTAAGTAACTACCCCTTTCCTTGTGTCTGTCTGTCTTCAAGTTATCCCTGAAGCTTAGTTTTGATTCACTTGCATTAGCCATCTTGTTCGACCATATGGTATACCTTTAGTTCACAGCTTATTTTGGAAGATATGCTTGGTGGGCCATGTTTGCTTAGATGTAAGTTCTTTCTCGAACATGATCTTTAACAAGAGCCTTGCGATTTTACGATTAATGTGTCTCATTGTGCCCAAGTTAGCTCAGATGGTTTCATTTCCTGTTCTGTATTATAATGTTTGACATGATGAATTTTGCTGCATGTGTGTTGGATGGTAATTAGTTATTTTAGCAGTGCCATGCTGCTTAGTAATTGACTTTGTTTACTTGGCTTCCAAAAATAACAGTTTAGTTGTAACATTTTAATTTTAGATGACCATGTTGTAGATTCTTGCATGGAGTGCTCATACTAGGCGTGGGTGCTTCATTCCCAGTCTATCAACTTAACATCTGTACCCCTACAAATACAGTAGATTTACTCCTGCAATATGTGCCTAGCTGATTATCTTTTTGAAAATGTCAGTTGTTATCTTTGTTTTCTGAGGAATGGAGGATGATGTCTTCTTTTGTCTTGCAAAACTACATCGTCCAGTTTTATAAAACTGAACTGAAGTTACAGGACTCGTCCAAAGCCTTTGGAACTTTTGAGATTTGTCTGAGCATCAGGCTTAATAAAAGTTTTCACAGCCCACTGTAATCCATTAAATGGTGTAGTGAAGTCTAGAAAAATTGAATGGACATGATTTTTCTATGAACTTAAGCTTTTCGATTGAATTTGACTGGTAATCTGACTAAGCTTGTCTAATTACTTGACTATGGAGGCAAGACTTCATATGACTGGATGTTTAAGTATGAAACTGAAACTCAAGATGTGATTTAGACATATAGACAGGAAAGTGATCTGATGTTTTGCCTGGCTTGTCCAAGCCTTTGGAACTTTTGAGATCTGACTGAGCATCAGTTTTAACAAAATTATTCTCAGCTCCATTAATTGTTGAAGCGAAGTCCAAACGATATTTTTTGTAGGCTGAAAGTCAAAACAATTGAATGGAAAACATTTTCTATGAACTTGATCTTTTTGATTGATATTGGTGGAGTACTCAACTATCAATAGTAACCTGACTGAGCTAGTATAATTAGTCGACTAGGGTGGCAAGACTATACGACAGGATGTTTACAAGTATGAAACTAGAAACTCCTGATGTGATGTAGATATATACAGATACGAAAATGGCTAATCAGTGTAGTCTGGGTGTACCATTTTCATTACCCAAAATCTAATTAATGCCTAGGTTCGCACATCACAAACTTGCCATCATTGCTGTCCTCTCGTCCACATTATACAACTCCCACCCACGAGATCGAGGACCTCTTCTCCTGCAGCTCCAGCCAATTGAAGGTACAGAGACAAAGATCACCGAGGTTGATCACACATGATCCCATATTATGGCCATGGCCTCCTTGGATCTGACCTACCGGCTACCGCAGCCGATGGCGTGTGGGGCAGGTGAGAGCAAGCCGAGAACGGTGCAGTATGTCCTAGGCGAGCAGTGCCTGACCTTCGCCCTGGTTGGCATGGCCATCACCACCATTGTGTTCCTTTGTGCTCGCGCCTCCACCAGCACCCCCATGACATCCACGATCTCCAGCAGTGTGGCCAGCCTGGCGGCGGTGGGTCTGGCCTCCCACCAGTACTCCGGCAGCGTGCCCCAGATGGCGTTATAGCACAAATCCTGCCTCCCCGCTGGCGAACGCTTGCTGATGGGGTTGAAGTGCAAGGGTTTACGCAGTTATCACGGGCGTTGCTGGGTTCGTGGGGAGGCAGCCTGGGCAACATCGTTCCAGGTGCTCCGCCACTCGAACAACCTGCTGCACTGAGGTGAGATTGCGCTTTCCATGATGGTGGCGTGACCTAGAGATTAGAATCGATAAACATTCTGTTATTCTCTGCATCAGAAAGTCTGATAGGATGAAACGGTAGTAAATTTTTCTCTCCATTTCTGACTACAAATTTTGAAACTGGATGTGCTTTATAATTTTCTGTTGCACCCGGTATTTTTCCTTATTCTGGATGAACTTTATGCATCTAGATGTAATATTTGTACCTTTTCTACATCTAGAATGTCTACTGGAGCGGTTGAAGAGGCGCATCTCGGCGGGGATGTCGCAGGGTTCTGCTAGTGTCCGTGGGTTGGTGGCCATGCGAGGCTGCTCTGATGGCGGTGTGCTACGGCATTGTCACGATCTTTGCGGCGTGAGGCTTTCTTCTGTGCGGGAGGCTGCTACGGGATGCTATGGCTCTGTCCTCCCGTCACCAAGGAAGCCGGGGCGGCGGCCCGAGGTAGATGGCCTTGGTGCGGGATGAGAAACTCTAGCCTCCCGTCTGTGGCGTGAAGTGACGCGACTCCTGCGGCATGTGGTTTGGATCGGTGGCCGGCGATGGTGCCACGTCGCTTGGCTCGCTACTCCTTAGCCCATGCCCTCTGGCTTGGCGGTTGAGGTTGCACTCCAGGTGAAAGCCCCGCACTTTGGTGCCAATGACGGTGGCGCTCTAGGGTGTCATTCTCCTTCTTGAATGTGTCGTTCGGGGAGTGTTCTACCGATGCGAGTGTTTAAGTCTCTCCGGGTGAAAACCTAAGCTCCTTTCGAGCCCGCGGCGGTAGCGATGAAACGTTACCTTCTTAAAGACGTCATCTTGGAGTCTCTTAGCTCTCGTGGTGCGAAAGGTTCGTGGCGGCCATATGGGGTGCCTTTTGTTGTCGAGGCGGCGGATGCCGGAACGGCGGCCACGGATTGTGGAAGGACGCTAAGGCAGCAGCCTCGGGTAGCAGCGCAGTCATGGCTCTACGAGGCAGAGTTGTGGCTCAGCTTTGCATGGGTGTCGAACCAGTGCCACGACGCTAGCTGGTTCGCCACTAGGATCGTTCTTTTACATTTCTTTTCCTTTTAATCCTTTTGGCCTCATGCAATGTTGTAAATAATATTCTACCTGCTAATATATGCAAGCCAGCAAGCTCAGAAGGGAACTTGGACCCTCTCTCTCCCCCGCTACAGTTAGGAGAGGCGATTTCTGAAAGCAACCGCTCGATCCACCTCGCCGCCGCCGATTCGGCGGATTCCTCGCCCTCCGGCGGTCGCTCCGGCGGCGGGAGGACGGGGGATCCCCGAATCCGGCGTGTATATAGTGTAGGGTCTAGGGGTTATCTGGCCGGTGGCGCTGTGGAGGTGGCGGCGGTGCTGGCGCGGTGTCGGTGGGCGGCGCTCCCCTTCTCTGTTGATGGTGCTCCGGCGGAGCTCCGTTGCGGATGTGCCGTCCTCCTCGTGCTCGCGGTTCCTAGGAGCGGTGGAGCACGTCCTTCCCTCGCCGGAGGCCGTGTGGCGGCGGATCCAGGCGTCGAAGCTAATAAAGGATTTGGTGATGTTGCGGAACAAGACGACGGCGTTGGCGGAGCAGGATGGAGGCTTTTCGGAGCCGAGGTCCGACGACTTCCCGTCCGTGGAGGGGCTCCTCCGAATCCAAGGCGTCTGTGGAGGAGCGACGGCGGCGCGCCATCGGCATGTGCTGTTCGTCGTCGACGGCGTTGTGTTCCAGAAGGACCTTCTTGTATTTTTGCCTTTGTTCTGGTTCTCTCTGTAAGGGACTTGTTCTAATATCACCAGATCTTTTCCGCAAAAAAAAAATATATGCAAGCCAGCAATTGGTGGACCTTATATTTTTTTTCCCGCAACAACATGGGAGGAATCATCTACAGTACCTGTTCTTGCAGTTAATTTGGTTAGCCAGTCCATTTAGAAGGAAAGTAGAAACCGCGTCGGATTCGTCCAACACATCCGCGCCTTAATTACTACCAGTTCAGCCTAGCTCAACTTCCATATGTAAGGATACGGAATTGGAACCTTATACGGACTCGATCGCACTCAGCTGGCTTTTCCCGCGGCTTCCCTCAAACTGTCATCTCGTGTTCTAGTCGGAGGCGAACTCCATAGGCAGATGGTCTCGGATCCCTCGATCGATATATATGCCGGCGCTCCCCAGGTCTTCATCCATCCATTGCTCGACCGATCGACCGCAAGGGACAACCGCCCGCATACCATCGATCCATCGACACGCATCCAACTCGCCCGCTGCCGCGAACCAAGTCGATTGACGAACGCGCATTCACCGACCATGGGCTTCGTCGCCGGAACCAGCCATCTCCCCACCACCACCACGGCGCCGCACCACGCCGGCCGCAAGCGGCCACGCACGCAGCAGCTGACCATGACGCTGGCCCTCGACGACCCTTCCGCCGCGGATCAGCAGCAACTATCCAAGGCAGCCATCACCCGCGCTCTCATGCCTTTCGTGCCATCAGGCGAGCCCATAGACGCCATCCCGCTCCCGCTCTCCATCGCAGCTCCCAAGAAGAAGAAGGTCGCTTCCGCCGCAGACCAGCAACCGAAGGACGCCGGAGCTCTGGCGCCGTTCGTGCCATCGGGCGAGCCCATAAAGGCCGCTCCCAAGAAGATCGCTCCGGCCGTCGTCCGTGCCGAGCCTCCGTGGCTACGCAGGGGGCTGCTCCCGCACCTGAGGCTCCGCTTCGACCTACCAGTTTACTTCATCGCCGAGAAGGCCGTGACCATCACCGACTTTGTTCCGCAGCAGAACCGGTTCCGTCTGCCGAGCGAAGGCGTGATCCGCAACCTCCGGCCCATGCTCTCCCCCCTGGAACGCAAGGCTGCCAACCTCCTGCACGAGGAATGCCCGAGACCACCCAAGCTGCCGAAGCGTCCCAAGGTCCCAGGGGAGAAGCGGGCCAAGAGACAGGGGAAGAAGCACGGCGGGCTCCCCGTGCTCGTGGTCGAGCCCTACGCCGGCATTAGGGAGCTGCAGCTGTCGCGCTGGGATAGCAGCGCCGGCACCGTCATCAAGGGAGAAGGCTACATGGACTTCATCAAGAAATGCGGCTTCAAGGCGGACGACGTCGTCCAGATTTGGGCCTTCAAAGACACCTACTTCCGTCTCTTCGGCAAGGATATGTGCCATGACAGCCCTCTCTATCTTTTGATCACTAAGAAAGAGTAGATGCAGGCTGCCACATTAGTTCATATACGAAGAGGAACTAGTAGAGGACGCATTTTACTTCTTCTTGAAATGTAGATTGACATCTAGCCAGCCGCCAGGGCTATTTATTATGTACTACTAACTCTGTTCTTGTTTAATCAACACGATGTACAAGCTAGGTAGTACAGCATTTCTGCTTTTCTCGATCGCGTCAATTAAACATGAACAGAGGGAGTACTTGTTCATACCTTAATTTTAATTATTATTGCAACATTGTTCGAACCCTAGTTTTAAACATGATTTTTCTCTCGCACCGTTCAAACTTACTACGTTACGGAGCCATTATGGTACCTCTATTAGAAAAGAGGATCAAGCGAAGGCACTTTAAAAATATACCATAGTAGTTTATCCAAATAAACAAAGGCCATCTCATCCCTTCATGTTTTGGGTTTTGTAAAACGTGTATGGGGCAACTGCTCAACTCCCTAAACGTGGGTGCGGCTATCTCATTATATAGAGGGGTACACAATATGTGTACAATACAATTACAGACAATGTACAACTACTCCGTATTATATACAGTCTAACACCCTCCCTCAATCTTAACTATATCCTGAGGTACAGAGTAAGTTAAGATTGCGCCTACAACCTACAAACTGAGGCAGCGGAAGAGGCTTTGTGAAGATGTCAGCAAGTTGATCCTTAGAAGAGATGAACTTGATTTGGAGTAGCTTCTGAGCAACGCGTTCCCTTACAAAATGATAGTCAACTTCAATGTGTTTCGTTCGGGCATGAAATACCGGATTCGATGACAGGTATGTAGCACCGATGTTGTCACACCAAAGAACAGGCGGGCGTCCTTGGGGGATCCTCAACTCTCTCAACAACGACTGTATCCATATGATCTCAGCCGTGGCATTAGCAACTCGCCTTATACTCGGCTTCGAGTGCTACTACGAGACACCGTAGCTTGCTTCCGAGCATTCCAGGCGATCAAGTTAGGTCCAAAGAAGACCGCATAGCCCCCCGTGGATCGCCTGTCATCAGGGTTGCCAGCCCAATCAGCATCTGAGAAAGCAGAAAGACCCAAAGACGATGCAGAATGCAGATGCAACCCATATGAGGCAGTGAGACGAATATAGCGCAAGATGCGCTTCACCGCTGACCAATGTGTAGTCCTGGGAGCATGAAGAAACTGACACACACGATTGACTGCAAATGAGATGTCAGGTCTGGTGATAGTCAAATACTGTAAACCACCAACAATACTGCGATACTCAGTGGCTTCCTCAGAAGCAAGAGGATCCCCATCAAAGGCAGACAGTCGGTCAGTAGCAGACATAGGAGTAGAGGCATGTTTGCACTCTAGCATACCAGCTCGGCGCAGTAAATCAAGAGAATACTTATGCTGAGTAAGAGACAATCCAGCGGAAGACCTCGAGACTTCCAATCCAAGGAAGTAGTGCAACGTGCCTAGATCCTTCAGAGCAAAGACACCACTCAGAGCTGACAAGAGACGATCAATAGCAGAATCTGAGGAGCTGATAAGAATGATATCGTCAACATAGACTAGTAGATACATGGTGACCTCAGGACGCTGCAGAAGGAATAAGGACGTATCGGCAGTAGAGGGAACAAAACCATGAGCCCGAAGAACAGAGCTAAGGCGTGCATGCCAAGCACGAGGAGCCTGTTTGAGACCATAGAGCGCCTTAACGAGGCGACAGAGATGCTGAGGGCGAGTAGGATCAACAAAGCCCGGGGGCCGACGCATATAGACCTCCTCCTCCAAGACTCCGTGCGTAAAAGCATTCTGAATATCCAACTGGCGCAATGACCACCCTCGCATGACAGCCAAAGAGAGGAGCAAACGAATGGTAGTGGGTTTGACAACTGGACTAAATGTATCCTCATAATCAAGTCCATACCTCTGTTTGAAGCCCTTGGCTACTAACCGAGCCTTGTAGCGTTCAATAGACCCATCGACATGTTTCTTGACCTTGAAAACCCACTTTGAATCAATAACATTGACGCCGAGACACGGGAGGAACCAGCCGCCAAGTATTGTTCTTCCGAAGTGCCCGAAACTCCTCTTCCATAGCACATCGCCAATGAGGAATACCAAGGGCAGCCTGAAAATGGCGGGGTTCGCGAGTAGGGTCAGCCTCAGCTTGAGCAACGCATGATGCAATCCAGGCGACGAGTCCCATCAGTGCGAGTTTTCGGGCGGTATATTCCAGACTGGCTGCGCGTACGAGGGCGAAGAGCAGCCGGTGCTGGGGCAGGTGGTGAAGCCGTGTCGGTCGATGACGGCGACGGAGAGGCAGGAGGCGAGGCAGCTGGTGACGCAGGGCTGGGCAACGGCGACCCAGGCAGAGAGGGCGCGGGTGACGCAGGAGCCCTAGGCGGCGTCACACAGGCCGGCGTGGAGCCAGTTGCAGAGGCCGGCATTATGCCGGGGATGGAGGCCGGGGCAGAGCCAGGCGACGAGGATGATGCAGCGGGGACAGAGGGCGCCAGACCGCCGCGATCGACGTCAAGCGTGCATGGCACATGCACGTGATCATCAGGCGGTCCAGACACCGGCGTGCCCGACGTGGACGACGGAGATTCCTCGAGAAGTTGAAGACGCGCTCCGCGGCCAATACCTGCAGCATGATTAGGTAGCAAAGCAGGAGAGTGTGCAGCATCTACAAATTGGTCAGGCAACGGTAAATACGAATGCACAGGTGTATCGGAGGCGGTGGTGGTCGGAAGTGCGGAAAAAGGAAACACATTCTCATCAAACACGACGTCACGAGAGATATAGACTCGGTTAGACGGAACATGGAGGCATTTGTACCCTTTGTGGAGAGCACTATACCCGAGAAAGACACACTTCTTAGACCGAAACTCGAGTTTGTGTTTGTTGTATGGTCGAAGATGAGGCCAACATGCACACCCGAAGACCTTCAGAAAAGTGTAATCGGGAGTTTCATTAAGCAAGAGTTCTAGGGGAGTTTTCATCTTGAGGAGTCGTGTAGGAAGCCTATTGATCAAAAAACAGGCTGTAAAGAATGCATCACTCCAGAAACGGAAAGGAGCGGAGGCATGAGCGAGCAAAGTCAAGCCAGTCTCAACAACATGACGGTGCTTACGTTCGGCGGCGCCATTTTGCTGATGTGTATGAGGACAAGCTACACGGTGAGAAATCCCAAGCTTAGTAAAGAAGGAATTAAGGTTGCGATACTCGCCCCCCCAATCAGACTGAACATGAACAATTTTGTGCTTAAGGAGACGCTCAACATGTGCTTGAAATTGAAGAAAAACATCGAACACATCAGATTTCCGCTTAAGAAGATAAAGCCATGTAAACCGACTATAAGCATCAATAAAACTGACATAGTAATTGTGACCACTAACGGATGTTTGGGCAGGACCCCACACATCGAAAAAATAAGCTCAAGCGGAGTTGTAACTACACGACTCGAATCTGAAAAAGGAAGCTGATGACTCTTGCCTTGTTGACGAGCATCACAAACTGAATCAGCATTATTATTTGACACTACTCGGGAGCTCATGGCGATGGAGAACATGACGAACTATGGGTGTAGCAGGATGACCAAGACGCGCATGCCGGTGAGTGGAAGACACACGAACACCGCCGAAAGCCTGAGGAGCGGACGGCACATCAAGCGCATATAGCCCATGGCGTAGACGACCTCTAAGAAGCACGGCCCTCGTGTCCGGATCCTTAATATAAAAGGAGAAACGGTGAAATTCAGCAAACACATTGTTATCACGAGTAAGTTGAGGAATAGACAACAAACTACGTGTAGCAGAAGGAACTCTAAGGACATTGAGAAGGTGCAAGGTCTTAGAATTATGCGCAAGAAGCGAAGCCTGACCAATATGTGAGATATGCATACCTGCTCCATTGGCGGTGCGAACCTGATCATTGCCGCGGTACGGCTCCTGTGTGGAGAGCTTCCCCATCTCACTTGTCAAGTGATTTGTGGCTCCCGTATCCATGTACCAAGTATGATCAATGGGGTACGATGGAGTGCTACCTTGCTCATGACTCGCAAGGGCCACCTGTTTCTCGTTCCCCTTGCCATTGTTGCCAATACCCAAAAAATCCTGCTTGAAGCGACGATGACAGCGCGAGGCGATGTGCCCATCCAGACCGCACAGCTGACAGGCCTGCTGAGCTCCACAGCAGGGGCAGCAAGCACGCGGGCGGCCCCCAGTGGTGACGCCGGGGGCGCGCGCTGCGGGCGACGGCTGCGGAGTCGGCGACGGAGAGGCCGGCGGCTTGCCCCCACCCGTAGGTGTCTTGGGGTTCTTGCCACCACCACGGTACGCAGCGTTTGCCGTCGAGGGAGCAGCATGCTTCTTCTTGACACGTTGCTCCGTCGCAAGGAGGCGCGCATAGAGTTCGCGCGGCGGAATAGGAGTCTCGCGAGCATCGATGTTCTCGCAGAGGTTGTCGTAGTCTTCGTCCAGCCCGTTCAAGACGTACGAGGTGAAGTCCTCGGGTCGGAGCGGCTGGCCGATGGCGGCAAGGGTGTCAGCGAGGCCCGTGACCTTGTTGAAGTACTCGGTAACGGAGCGGTCGAGCAGCTTAACCTCGCCAAGCTGAGTGCGGATGGCGTGAGCCCGCGCGTGAGACTGCGACGCGAAGCTTGCATGCAGAGCGCCCCACGCTTCCCGAGACGTGGCGGCAAAGATAACCAGCGACGACACACTCTCCGTGAGCGACGACTGGATGGCGGAGAGGATGGCCTGATCCTGGGCCACCCAAGCATGGTACGCCGGATCATACGGCGAGGGGCACGGGTAGGTGCCATCAACGTAGCCCTCCAAGTAACGGCTGCGAAGAAGGGGCAGCACCTGAGCGCGCCAAGCGAGGTAGTTATCCACCTTGAGCTTCACCGGTATGAGATGGGCAAAGTAGAAGGGTCCAGAGGCACTCCCAGGGTGCTCCGGAGACGGCGGTGGAGGTGGTGCCGGCGGGAAGCGGGGCGGCGCGTAGACGCTCAGATCCGTCGAGGGAGCAGCAGCAGTAGGTGGAGGGGCGGTCGACCAACTCCCAGGTGCAGCATAGGACGGCGACGGATAGCCACCGTAGGCAGGGGTGCCATGGGGAGCCCCGTAGGTAGACGGGGTGGGCGGCCAGCTTCCTGGTGCAGGGGCGCCGTAACCCCCTGGAGCAGCATAGGCGCCAAGCGATGGCGGGGCAGATGGCCACCCTCCAGGGGCACCGTACTGCCCATAGTACGAGGGCGGAGGGGCGCCATACAGCTGCGACGGAGGCGGAAGACCACCAGGCGACGGCGGCACAGCGGGAGCGGAAGATCCGATCGGCACGACAGGGTCGGGCGGAACGGAGCCAGCAGGGATCGAGGGCGCAGCATGGTCTCGCGGCCATCGTGGACGACGGCAGCCGAGAGCGCGCCCGGGCAAGAGGCTGGGACGCCAGGAACGGCGAGGCAGGAGCGACAGGGAAGGGCGACGGCGCGGCGCCGGCGCTAGCAGGTACCGACGGGGCGGCGGCGGCGGCCGAGCCAAGGGCAGCGGAAGACATCATGACCTAAACCTAATCTGATACCATGTAAAACGTGTATGGGGCAACTGCTCAACTCCCTAAACGTGGGTGCGGCTATCTCATTATATAGAGGGGTACACAATATGTGTACAATACAATTACAGACAATGTACAACTACTCCGTATTATATACAGTCTAACAGGTTTGGGGAGGGGGTACCGAAGATGAAACTGATCACCTACCCGCTAGTTTGGAGAGGAAACACTAGAAGACACTCAATTAATTTTCTTTGAATTTAGATAGACATCTAACTGATCACCTAGACACCTACCCATTAGTTTGGGGTGCAAGGAGAGAAAAAAAAACTCAGAAAACCTTTAGTCCCAATTGATATTACAAATCGGGATTAAAGGGTAGACCTTTAGTCCCGGTTTGTAACACCAACCGAAACTAAAGGTTTTTGCACCAGAGGCAGCCTGCCGCAACCCCTTAAGTTCTAGTTGGTGCCTCCAACCGGGACTAAATGTTCTAAACGAACCGGGACTAGAGGGTGACCGTGGAATGTTTTTTATCACACATACTCTTTTTGGCCGACGTAGAGCCCTAATGCTGCGTTTAGATGCATAGAATTAGGTCTAGAATCATGGAATATAGGGGGATCAATGTCCTACGTTTGAATTGGCCTTTGAATTGTTCATGGAAACGGAAGGAAATTCCGAGCCCCCACTAGCTTAAGTGCAAATAGCCTGGCTACGATTCGGAGCTCGCCAATAAATGCTCTTCTCCTGTGCATGGGAGGTCTCCCCCCTCGGAATCGCGTGGAAACGCACCCGCACCGCACATATGTGTTTGCTCGATAAACTATAAGAAAGGCCACCCTCCATGAAGCGAGCAACGCCAACAACCACCCCGACGATGGTGCACAGGTTGGGCCTCCCTCCTGGTCTACCATCCCTAGCCCCCTCCTACACGCCCTACCTTTCCCGCCCCTATTCCATGTGCCCGCCCCCTCCGCGACCTGTCCTAACCCTGGCCTCCCTCCTTCACGTAGGTTAGGTCTCCCTACTCAAGCGCCTGCGCCACCGGCCTACCCTGCATCCTGGGGCTCTCGTGCCGCCCCTTTCCATGGGCCTCTTAGCCCCACGATCTGGTCACTCGTCCTCCTGCATGGCCGTCGTGCCTCCATCTCGATCTCTAACAACGCTAGGGATCAACTGGCTATAAATAGCCTTCCTAGCAGCCACCTTCTGAACCGTCGGATCAACTTAAGTGAGTGAATTCTGCACATCGTGGTATAAAAATGGTTCGTGTGTAACAATTAAATTCTGAGTATGTAACACATTTGTCCTCAACATTTTTCATTTAGTCGCGAAATAATGGTATATTTCTTTTGCCAATGGTACAAAAAAATTCCCGAATGTATCATTTTTTCCTAGGTATGTAACATTTTAAAAAATACGACACTGTTATACAACATTTATTTGCAATGCATCCAATATTTTGATCTAATGTATATAACATTACACGATAAGGTATGTGTAACATTGATGCACATAACTCTGTACCAAAATCCGTGGAGACTTTTCATGCCCGATTTGAGATTGCCCACAACGAATCCGGGCGGCGGCGGAGAGGAAATTTGGAGGCGCGTATATGGCTATGGAGGGAGGCCGGCCTTAGTTTTAGCCGAAGCAGCTGGAGAGGAGTAGCCCCGGTGCTGCCGCTGCTGAAGTGGTCAGGGCGGTGGGGGATAAGATTGACTTCTTGGCCATGGCGTTGCAGAGGCTACCTGAAGAAGGAAGATGGTAAATCGAGGAGAAGCAGTAGCTGGACGCCATGTGCAGCGAGGAGCTGCAGCGGCGACAGGCTCACGCGAATGAGCGGAAGGGCAGGGCGTGGAAACCGGCTCGCGCAGAATAGCGGCAACAGCTGGCTCGCGCAGATGTACGGCTGCAACGAAGGCGGCTGGTTACGGGTCGGCAGCCGGTGCAGGCGGATGAATTCCAGCGGAAACGCGTGTGAAGAGAGATGACAGGAGGAAGACGACCCATGCAGTTGAACCGGCTGATGTAACCCATGCAGTTGAACCGGCTGATACATCAGCCGGTTGACAAGAAGACTTTTCCTTGTGTGTTGTAGTCTAACTGTATTGTATACGATATGGTGATGCATAAATCTATCATATCTACCCTTGTATATACCATATATATAAAGCAATGCCGGGCCCCTTGAAGACGCATGGCCCTCCAACGGGACGACACAAACGGATGTGGAGGGACCATTTACGACCGCGCGGTTGAAAAATGCGTAACGGCTCAACGCATACTGACCGAGCTATAAACAAAGATATAAATGCGATCCAACTATGCGGCATATTTCCATCTGCGTGGACGCTGCGTCCGTGTCAGTCGAATAAGGCCCTCTCCAATCCACTGAAATCAGCTCTCTTTTCATTCACTAGATGATCGGTTGCGCTATCGCGCAAATTGCAGAATCAATACATCATAGAAATGCATAAATCAGTGCAAACAAAAGCGTATTAATAATATGCTAATGGACGACTAATACATAGGATGACCCGTTGTGCCCCAGCCCAAAGACCGAACCGGAGCCTGAATTGAAGCCATGCCTTACCAGTAAGTGAAATCATGGTGATAATCAGCAAGAAATAAAACACAAATGAATCAACAGTAAATAGACAACTGATTCTTTTGTTGCACACGAAGTTGATCACAAAATCCCCAATAGCAGTACACTGTCATACAACACGGATGATAGAATCAAAGTCACAGCATAGTAAATAGCCCATGTTCCAGTAATATGTTTAGTTCTATTCTGATGCTGTGTAAGCTATAAAATACATATAAATAATACAAAGGGGTTAAATAGAAAATTAGGATTTGGGCATTCTAACTCCAAACCGTCAAGATCTCCGGTAAGATAGCCCCGTCCCGAACTGTTCTCTCGCCAACTGTCAGGCTGCTACAAAATTAGAGCAAAGCAGCGGATCCGTGGCCTATGCTTTGCTCGGAGAAGATGGACCGCCAAAACTGCAAAAGAAAAAGTAGAACTACGCATGCTAACACAGTAATATTATTTCCTATATGTTAGTATATCTAATTCCAAAACTTGGCTTTTCAATTTTCAGATACACTCACATTACATTTTATTTTTCAGGTTTATCTAATTTTCAACTGTACCTGTAACCAATTTTACTCTTTTGAGACTTACTATTGATCTATCCTAGAACACTCAAATTCTAAATATTGTTGGCTCTTGCGATATCAAATTTCCATTAGAATGGAGGACCTTGCATAATCTCATGGTGCACAAGAAGTTGAACCTCGGCACAAGACAGCGATTTCACAATGTCGGCCCCTGCGACAACCAGTAGGACCTCAAAGATGAAGAGGTAAATTACCTTTGGTGGGTACTAATTGGCAAGCTGCCGCAACTGCCATACATACTACAGGTAAATACACCCGAACCGACTGTATGCGGCTCCCAGAGGCAGCTGGTACACACAAAAATGGCCAGCATAATTAGAATCAATTAATTGTGGCTAAAACAAGCCGAGTATACCAGTGAAGCGCAGAAGGAAGCTGAGGACGGTGGCGGACGGTCTGCAGGACCATGCCTGGGCACGAGACATCCATGGCACGCTCGGGCTCCATGAGATTGGGCAGTACCTGTTAATCTGGCAAGCCATTGACGGCACACAGCTCCACGACGCCCCAGACCAGCTGCTCTGGAAGTGGACGGCGAACGGCAACTACTCTGCCAGCTCCGCTTACCTCGCCACGTTCCAGGGTTCCACCCTCTGCCCGGTGTGGAAGCACATTTGGAAAGCTTGGGCGCCACCACGGGTCAAGTTTTTCAACTGGTTAGCGTCCCAGAATCGATGCTGGACTGCCGACCGGCTGGCGCGTCGTGGCCTGCAACACCACCCCCGCTGCCTATTTTGCGATCAGGAACCCGAGACCATGCGGCACCTACTCATCCACTGCCCCTTTGCCAAGCAAGTTTGGCTCGAGGCTCTGGCTTGGTTGCGTTTGTCGTGCCGTACGCCACGGGACACAAATGATTCTATCTTCACTTGGCTGGTGGAAGCGAAGCAAACGACGCCCAAACCTCTCCGCAAAGGGCTAGGATCATCAGCGCTGCTCCTGCCATGGATGATTTGGAAGCACCGAAACGACTGTGTTTTTGAGGGAGCACGGCCATCTGTGCACGACCTGATGTCCAAAGTCAAGGAAGAAGCATCCCTCTGGGCTAAGACGGGTGCTATGGGGCTTAGGGTAGCGCTGCCGGCGACCTGGGATGTGCACTGAGTAGCTGAGTGTGTATATTGTATGCTGCCTCCTAGGAGGATTGTAAACATTCTATGTTTTCAATGAAATGAGACGCAAAGGTCTTTTGCGTTTTCTCGAAAAAAGTATACCAGCGAAAAAAACAAAAAAGGAGAATTAGGAATAAAGACATACAAAAGAAAGAGAAGTCTGCATATGAAAATACTTGCATCGCCCTGTAATCAGAGGGTGAGTTCAACTTACACGTGCCATTACTATTAGCTACAGAGGTTGAGTTGTATATAACTAAAGATTAAACCCAATTTGTTATTGAAACATAAATGAAAATATCATTGTTTACTTAGAATACTTACATAACCATGCGTAATTTACGAATGCATGATATTGCAGCGAAACTCACCGTGAGATAATTTGACACACTTCTGCTGCAGCCAGAGATGAGCTTTAAAGCTTCCAATGCACAAGCAGCAGAAATAATTGCATGGCTGGGATGATATTCTTCACAACATCCTGTAATCAGGAATGCACATGTCATGCAGTCATGCCCTCTTAAATTACACGCCACACATGATAAATGGGTGGCATGTTAAGATGGAGAGACACTATTTGACTCCATTTAAAAATTCAAATCAAGCGGTTAAAAGGCCAAAGATGGTGCAAGTCACTGTATAACATCATTTCTTGAAATAAATCCAGAAAGCAACTCCTAAGAAAGGCCAATATGCCATACACACGTATATTTGCAAAACCTGCAGTAAAAGAAATAACCATCATGCATTGTATGTTTAGATAAACCTACTTAAGGCCAATATACTTTGCTATTGCTTTGCAGTCCACTGGTAGACAGATTGCAATTAATGAAAAAACGGTAGCTAATAATCATTTCATCTTTACTATTAAGAGCAAACTGGTGAATGCCTGGTGTCACACCTCAAAGTAATTACACAAACATGCCACCGCGCTCACATGGATTGGAGATCCATGTGTTGCATGCTGCATTATCTGCCACCGCGCTCACATGGATTGGAGATCCATTCCGTTGCATGCTGCATTATCTACTCAGAGTTTGTTAGATAATCTTAGATTAGTTAAGAGTATGCCGCATGCATGCAGCCTTATCTACTTTTAAATAGCAACAAACCTCTTCCAGGCCACAAACGACTTCTCTTATGTGATACCCGCATGCATTGCGTGATGATCGCATCATTCTTATGGTGGCCGAAGGGAGATTCGTGGCTGCCGCGAGCATCTTAGCTCACCGTCTCCTCTAGCCGCTAAATCGACCGCCGCCGCCAGGACCAGCTACGCGCGCCCGCATCTGCCAACCGGTGCCAAGAACATTTGCGAGCTCATGTGCTGACTCGAGCAACCAAAGTAGCAATGGGGAGGACACAACGGATGTTTTCGTATGATCGAAACCATATATCTTGAGATGTCGTGAATATCTGATTCATTTTTTCTTTGTCTTAGGTTTGCACATTCTTTGGTGAAGGGCTCACGTAATGTGTGCGCAGTGCAAGTTCAAGGGATATGGTTATCCATGGATATAGTACATATATACGTAGTGCATTGCCGTTACATGTTCATGGGCACCCCCAGACACACTACTCCGTCGGAAGGATCCGACGTCTATGGCTCTAGGTATGGCAGGTTGAAGTTTTTTTTTTCTAGAACCTGGATATTTACTCAACTGCTTTGTATTTTGCTTCTTTACTTGATTTTTCAGATCTTCTTTAGAGCATCCCTAGCAGTCTAGGTCTAGCAGATTCCCAATATTTTAGATGTGCAGACGCCTCCCTAAACATAGTGGAGCAAAATTTTGCTCCTCTAAACTTTTTCGCTAGAACCGATCCGCAATAATTAGAGGACTAAAGCTATAAATTTGGCTCAAACATACTATCAAACACTTGCTATGCGTCGTTGCCAGAGAGGAACGGCGGTGCCCCAGCCGGCGTGCTTGCACCAGCGCCTCTCATATTCCGCGCCGGTACGCGGCGGCGCTACCCGGGCTTGACGGTGCAACTTCGGATTCAGTACAATCTACCTCGCGCGCCTCGCCGGCTCCAAGAAGCTCGCCGCCGTCAAGCTCCGCCGCAGCTGCAGCAAGTTCCTGCACCACGCCTTCCGCCATGAGCTGGACGCCCTCCTCCACGTCCGCCACCCCGTTGGCGCTGCCCATCGCCGCGCACCAGGCGTTCCAGTCCACCGTGTTCCTGCTCAAGTCCCTAGAGCAGCCGACAGTGTGTTCCGACACGACGAGCAAGATCGAGCGGTTTCTGGTCCAGCCAGCCGTCGAGAAATGCATGGTCGGGCGCCACCGCGCGTCAGTCGATAAGGCACCGCTTCTGCTGTCACGGGCCGTATTCGCGTCGGCCGGGTTCACGCCAGTGCAGGCTAGCACGTTCGCCGAGTCACAGGCAGAGTCGATGCTGCACAAGGTGCCCGTCCGTGGGTTCCGGCTCACTCTGCCTCTACTAGCAGTGCGCCGAGCTCGTGCTGGTCTCGGCATAGCATAGCTGACCTCGCCGTCGGCTGGCTCGCCACTGTGCGTAGGTGAGAATAGGCACCGGCCAGCAGCGGCAGGACTTGGCGAGTGATTCGGCAGTGATGGGGAACACGACTCGGCGCCGGAGAATCGCGGCGACTCAGCGGGAGGTGGTGGTGGCCGCTGGTGACATCTGGGGCAGCGGGAAAGGACCCACGGTGGGCTGTTGTGGGCGCTCCGGCGGCGGCGAAAAGGTGCAGCCAAGGAGCAAGGATATGCGCATCTGCTCCCACTGTAGGTGCCGACGCCTCCGTTCCAGCCGGCTACGGCCGGATCCGTGCAGTGTAGTACTGGGACTGCTGGAATCATTGACCCTCTTGCTGCTGCGCCATCTTGAAAGGCACTCATAGGGCCGAATGCTGAACAAGAGGACGGTGAGGTGGGCGACGGGATGGAGGGAGACGAGTTTGAGGAAGAGAGGATGGTGATCAGTGATCTTGTACGGCTGTCGTTGCTGCTTGGTTCGAGTGGATGCATTGGGGAGATTCTACTGCTACTTGTGTGTGTGTGTGTTGTTGTTGTTGTGTCTTGATGTGTGATGTGCCGCCAACCTCGGCTGTCAGCGCCGAGCATCTCCTCGCCAATATGCTGGACAAGAACTCCATCACTACAGGAACGGAGCACTACGCTGACGGCCGGCTGCCCTCGGCGTAGCCACGCCTGGCCCTCGGCGTAGGCTACGCCAACGGCAGCCCTCGGCGTCTAGATCCCTCGGTATAGGCCAGTGTGCCGTCGGCGTAGAGGTAGCCCCCGGCGTATGCGTCGTACACCGACGGCCGGCGAGCCCCTTGGCGTACACGTCCTCGGCGTAGCATCAACGGCGGGTCGTCGCCGTTGACGACGGGCAGCATACGCCGACGGCATAGCCCTCGGCGTAGCGCGCGACGTGGCGAGCCAAGGGGAGTCCAAACCATGCAGACGCCGACGGCCACCATGCAGACGCCGACGGCCTCCGAGTGCGACGTGGCGTTCGTGCGCGCGCCCGCGCTGCTCTGCTTGCGCCGCACGTCAGGGGATATGCCGACAGCATAGCCCTCGGCATAGCGACTGACGTGTCAGCTGCTGGGATGCCCGCGCCGTTGCAGGGCAGGCCATACGCCGACGGCAATGCCCTCGGCGTAGCCAATGCCATTTGGTTCGGCAGCTGGGCCAGTTTCACAGCAGCTGGTCCAATTTCACAGCAAATGAAGCAATTTCACAGCAATTTCATCCAAATACATGCAAATTCATCCAAATTCACCATAATTCACATAAATAGCATGAAATCCACATAGTAGCATACATGGTGCATGTAATAGCATACAAAGAGGAGAGTGCCATGTCATCCAATACATAGTAGTAGGGGTAGCACATGATGGCAAGCAAGAAGCCCGATGCCGACTAGCGAAGGAAGGACCCGGACGGGGTGTGTCCGCCCACATCGTTGGCGAAACGAGCAGCCCGGGGTTGCGCTCCGGTAGAAGCTGCAGAAGAACCACCTGAAGAAGGACCGGAAGTACGCCCAGGAGAAGTCGACGGAGAGGCACCGGGACTACTCCTCGACGGAGTGGCACCAGCAGTAGTCGACGGAGAGGCACCCTGCGAGGCCTGGCACCAGCAGTATCCCTCGGCGTATGCGTCGTACGCCGACGGTCGGCTTCCTGAGCTGCCCCGGCGAGGCCGTACGCCGACAACCCCGACATTTGGCCGTCGGCGTACAGTTTGGCCGTCGGCGTCTTCTCCCATTCCTGTAGTGCATGAAGATCGCGCTCGAGCTTGTCATGCAGGAGGTATGAATCAATTATGTTTCTCTTCCACGAGCACCATTGTACACCATCATGCTTGGAGGCTCCTTTATGTGCAACATAGTATTGAATTTCGTGTGATGCGTGTGTGCAGGTGAGGAAGTACTTCAGGCCTTCTGAACCAAACTCATGTGCTGGCTAGGGTTCTTGGTCTATTTTAATATAGTTCTTTGTTTTCTATTTACTATTTTGTGATGGTATCAGATCAAGTGTGGGGGAGTTAATTATTTATCGTTTTGGGACTTTGCTCTCCCTCCACTTGTCATGCTAGAGTACATACTATCGCATTACATAGTTTCATTACAGTGGAGGAAGTTAACTCACTACCCAGATTTAAAGAAAACCATTGGGTCAAGGAATCTGTAGCTCGAATGCCATACTAATGCATACAATCTGTTACCAACCTTATTTTTTAAAATTTTGTGACCTTGCTACAGACAAACAAATTACATAGTTTTACTTCAGTGGAGATTACATAGTTTCAGACAGGTACCTTCCCGGTCTACAAAAGCCCAGTTCTTTTGGAACCTTCGGCTTGCACGTGAATCCTGTCTCTAATAGCAAAAACTTAGCCTGGAAAAATTATTTTGCAAGAAATCTTTACTATTAAGATGAAACCTACGTATGTCTGGTGTCACACATCTAAAAATTACAAACCAAATGTCACTCCCTAAAATACTGCATGCTTAACAAACTCACCTCTCAACTCGCATATCCTGCTTAACAGACTCGCCACACAACACCATGGAAAAAAATAGCGCGCTATTTCGGCGTTAATAGCATGATATAACGTTTATAGACAGCCCATGGTACATCATTCCGGCGCGCGCTATAGCACGCTAATAGCGTATTTTTGGGCCAACTCTATTTTATTATAGCGCGCTATTTTTTTTCCTTGCTCAACACTGCGCACCTCTCAAATCCCCTACAAGATTTTCTCAATAAACTTGGCTCTCAACTCTACCCACCTCTAAAAACAAAACTCATTCAAGACACACATCAGTGCTACACGTTTCTAAGTCGATATAAAAAGAAGAAAATATTGGTTCAACGATGAGACAACAATAAAAAGAACTCCGTCCATCAACCCTACTCCATGCAACTATCTTTTTTCAAACAACTAACAACAACAAAAAAACATCCCGGTGTTTCTCAACAACTAACAAGGGTTTCTCAACAATGTTTTAAAAAACATTCCGAGGTTTCAGAAAAAAAAAACCCCATCCCGCTAACTTAGGCGTAGCTTTTCAAAAACTAAGCTGACAGAACACTGACCAAAGTCACCGTCGGTCATCGTCTTCACCGCCCTGACCAAAGTCGATGCCAACCACCATCGTTGCCAGGAGAACAGTCTTCATCGAGCAAGGTGACCTTCCTCGACACTGCCTCGCATCAGGAGACGTTGATGTCGGTCATTGTCTTCATCCCCCTGACCAAAGTCGCAACCGGTCATCGTCTTCATCGCCCTGATCAAAGCCGTTGTCGGCCACCGTCTTCACCAGGAGAATACTAACAACCATCATCTTCATCGAGCAAGTAGACCTTCCTCGTCTCGGTTACCGTATTATACAACTAGGTTCCTTTTAAAAAAATCCTTTATGGATCCTTGCCGTCTTCACCATTTAAATCTATAAGTGTGTACACGTGGAAGAATTTCAAACACGATCTTTTAGATCCAAGTGTGTGGAGTAACATCTTTAAAAAGGAGTATGTTTTTTTAAAAAAATACTAAATTTCTTTATGGATCCTCGTCATCTTTACAATTAAATCCAAGTGTGTACACCTGAAATGGTTTCAAACATGATGTTTTGGATCCAATTGTATGCAGAATCATATTAAGAAAGGAGTATGTTTGTCAACATCACAAACATCCGAAATGATTTTCAACATTTTGTACTTGCAGTAGCACTGTATTTTTCTGCATCGCATGTCAAATATTGTCAGCATGTTACTAGCAAAAAATTTCGAGACGTGCGCCAGGCAGCATGAGTGACCCAAGAGACGTGCGTGGCTACAAGCGGTGTGAGTGACCCAAGCTGTCGTGTCGGGAGCATGTGAAATCGGGAAAAGTTGGGTGAGGATCAAAGCAGGACAGTCTGACTTTTCTCAATATTTTTTTCTTAGCACAAATATGTTTCTCGAGTTGACAAAGAGAACTGTGCAGCTCTACCTTCTAATAAGAAATCGTGTTACCTACAAAATTGTGTCAATAATTATATTTTGGTTGTTCTGAGATCGTAAATATCCATCTCAACATTTTAATTTTAACATGTATATTTATTATTGCAGATCATGCATGCCCTATGTTCATGTTCTTGTATATTTTTTAAAGAAAACTTCATGCTAACTTGATAGATTTTATGTGCGAGATGGCTACGAGTTGAGAAAAATGTTACTGATACACAGACTCAATTACCTTGCTAATGAAGCTGAAGACAACATTCCTCATGTTCTGCGAGCATATTTTAGGTGCGTCAACGGAGCATGGCTTTAATAAATAATTTAAAAAATGTGTCGGTCATTGAATTTTATACTCATGACAGCGAATTATGTGATGTGATCTTCAGATATTTTAAATACTGTGTGGTTATTATTTTATGTACTTAAATATTTACGCGCATTATCTACACGTATACTATTTGTGACACTAGGCATAAAGTAGGGAGCCAGGTAATATTGTAATACTACGCATACGATAAGAAGCCGTGGCGAAGCACGGGCATTCCACTAGTACTGCATAGGGTGTGTACAAAACAATATTTTTTTATAAAGCAGCCAAAGAAAGAACCTGTGAGCAATTTTACAGATCATGGAGAGAAAACATATATTTAATGTGCCAAAGAAGTATCAGATCTAATCACCATAATGTTACTGGCCAAAAAGAAAAACTGTGAGAAAATCAGCCTCCTGTGTGTTTTATTTTACAACAATCTATCTTCAAAAAATATGATTACCAACAATACTAAACGCTTGGTTACATTTTAGGCATATTAACAAGAAAGGGGTGTATAAAAGGGATGAGCATTTTCTTGCCGCCCAAAATTATATAAATTGTTTTTTTAGTCTCACCTGTAGTAAAGGTACTTCCTCAACTGGAAGTTCAACACCCAGATCTCCATGAGCAACCATGTATTCCAATTCGTATTAAGTTATACCTTACTTTTTTAGATGAAACATGTAGCATTTGTGTTTGCAGACGAATAGACTACTCTCTTCAATTCATATTAAGTTATATCTTACTTTTTTAGATGAAACACATGTATTCCAATACGGTAATGCCAGATCGTGGGCAACCAAACAGTATGCATCACTGGGAAAATTTGCAACCTATATACATTATGATTACCAAGACCACCTCCCACATGTAATGCCGTCATAGCATGAGCTGACAGTTTAGTAAGACATATTCAAAGCTATGCTGTATAATAGAGAAATTCAATAAGAACGCTTGAAGAATGAGCACAACCAACCTTGAGAGATCATAATTAATCGTCTACACTGCCCGCTTGAGAACCACAGTCTGTAGAAAAAAAGCCTGACTAATACAATATTATTCAGCAACTGCAATTGCATGTACCAGCGCCATCAGCTTTGCCCGTAATGCACAAGTGACCATGTTAACCATTCCAGCTCCAACAAAACCAAATGACACGCTGAGTCCTGGGCAATTTTGCACCCAACCTCCCATTTCCAACTCATCGTGAAATGCCCTATATATATATTGATTTTCATTATGTCAGCAGGAGGAGGTTTCCTACGAACACATTGCTACTAAGATTCTTCTATTCATCTGAAATTGAAACTCATCAACCTTCAGGTGTTTTTCTTGATGGTATCTTCCATTTTTTCCTGATGGTTAGCCTTGTTTCGTTCCTGCCACACGCACCACCGAATTGACACCCCTTTTATGGACTGGCCTACAAGTAGGGAGAGAAGGAGATTTACCACTTCCAAGGGATTGCAGCAATTACAAAGCTTCAAACAAACATATTCTAAGCATAAAGCCCAGACATATTCTTCACTTCTTATAGAATAGGTATGCTCTTTTACCTGTCCAACAAAAATTGGTGTCAAGCCTGAGCTGAAAATAAGTTTTTTTTTACAAATATGTATTCTCCCTAGCCGTTAAGCCACCGGCGAAATTGGCTTAATTGGGATATGACTCAAGCCATATGATTTGGTAAAATCGAGCTGAAATTTAAGGTACACTAACTAACTGCAACAGTAGCCAGATGTACTAGCAGGAGTATAACTTTTATGTAACCGGAGTATAATTGCACAATGCACATCAAAACAATAAATCTATTTTGTGCTGGTATTTCTCTTTTTTATCTTTCGATGAATATTTATATAGAAAAATAAAATGACAAAAAGATCTGCAAAAATTATAACTGGGCTATATGACCTACCGTGCATATGAAAAGGATTTAAATCACTGGAATGGTGCTGATCAATACCAGATATAGTGTAATTGCAAAATAAGAACAATTATAGGAAGCGTATGTCACTTCAGTTTTTTGTAGTGAGATCGTTTAGGCTATTGCGCATTCTTTGCTCAACAATAACGGTTGAGTAGACTAACTTTACCGAAATTTTATTAGTAAGGAAATCAAATTCTCAGCATGTAAGATTCTGGGCTATTTTGTAGAGTCCCATTTGAATCCGCGGGCCTTAAAGTTCTTTGGCATTATATTGAACTAAAGGTACACTATAAAGACGCATGGTCTACATGAAGACACTGGAAAATCTGCATTTAGATATGCTGTTTTATTCCTGTAATTCCGTATCGGCCACTAAAATTAAATGGTTCTCTCCTTTTGCATCAGTAATTCTACATCGGCCGCCAAATAAAAATCTACAAAAGTATGAACAAGAAAAATCCATGGAGAAACACCAATTTGTACAATTAAACCATCAGCTACGAAATTGTTCATCCTTGGACCTAGCTTGATTTTGAAGTTATTCTTGATCTCTCAAGTTGTCATTGATTTCAGTCAACTCAAAGTAAAGCGCTATTTTAGTCAATTGGCCGCTCCGAAATAAAAGAAAATAAAAAAACTGGGAAAATGATTCAAATAGGCCAATGAACCGGATAGCCAATAGCTCCATAAAGGCCTATGCAAGGATGAATCAAAGAAACCAAGCATCAAAGTGCAGAACCAAAGTATCCAAGTATCAGAAGTAATGAGCAGAGGAAGCATAGCTTAAAACATACTGAGTTTAAATCAAGAAACCAATTATCAAAGTGCAGAATCAAAGAAACCAAGTATTAAAGTGCAGAATCAAAGAACGGATGAGCTGAGTTTCATAGTCATGAAAATTGAACACACACATAGCTTAAGCGGCAAAATGGCTTAGTGAAGATGTGCAAATGGAGAATTGTTAATGAAGATGTGCTATTCTTAGACCAGAATATAAAACAATAATATATGCAACAGTGCTTAGAGTAACTGACGATGGCTTAAACCTACTAACTGTAGCTCCAGTGTTCAAGCTCTAGGACACAAATTTTATTTCAGTTTTTTCCCCATAGTTTCTATGTTTTACCCAGCAACACAGAAGCTTTACAAAGATATGGTTTCATATCTCAACTTGTCTTAGGTCTTCATAATATTACTTGCACTTCAAAAAAAGCTCAAACATTTATTTCATCAATTTGGAGTATTACACTACAGCTGCTATACACAACATGAAAACCAATGTGGCCGCTGCCCTGCAGTGTGCCTGGGGACTCTGGTTCAATCAGCCAAGCGCCAGGCTAGAGACGGGTAGGGGATCATGGATTATCACTACATCTTTGCCCGGAATCACCGGCAGGAAATATAATCACACATGAGTTTTACTATTAGCATATGTTCCATTAGAAAATACAGCTCATGTAAATGAAAAAAACTCTAAAAGGAAAGCATGGTCATTTGTTTGACATCATAATCATGGTCATGCGGATATAAACATGTTCTTTCTCTCTTATCAAGCTAGACCTAAGGCATGAAGCATGTACATGAATGATCATTCATTTGATTTACCGATTGTCTAGTTATCATCTAAAATTGTATTAGCGGGAAGAAACACCATACTATTTATTATCTAAGTACTATTTATTCGTTTCCTAACCAGCTAGCCACAATGGAGAAGTAAGTACCACAACACCCTCTCATGATTCCGGCAGTCAGCTTGTTCTACATTCATTTCAGACAATGTGTGTCCTGTTTGCGAGAAAACATGGTAAGTACTAAGAATTAGTTGCAAGTCAAAACTCTGTTTATTGCCCACATGTTATGAAGAATGAAGTTTACCTAAATTATTAGCCTCTGTCTCTCTCAGTAAAAAGAATTGAAATATCCCGTTTATCCAAGTCGTCACTCAACTTGGAAATCTCAAAACTTCTCAACAGATCTGATACGTGGAAGAAATTCCATAATAGTTAGACCGAACACATCTAATCATTTTTAGAGGAAAATATAACAATATATGTGAAGAACTGAACATAAATTTAAACAAGAACTGAAGACATTTAGGGGTAGAAAGTGCAGTATGCATGGAAATAATTAGGTATGCGAATTGATAGTACTCTTACATCAGATTTTCCATCCAGCTCATAGATCATACTGCCTAAGAAGTACTTGTGGGTCATTATATAAGAAAACTCCTGCAGGTGGTGCTCTGTATTGTTCAAAAACAACGGATATTAATCAAAACATACACCAAAACAACAAATCTAGATACAATTTTAGGAAGAACGGAGGGAAGCAAAGAAGGGAAAAAGGAGCTCTACCTGGATGGATCAACTTTGGTAGTAACATCCAACAATTGAGGGCTCAACTCGGCAACACCCTCTCCTAGGCATGACGAGGACCAGGGCTGGTAAAAAAGGTGTCAAGGACGGGCATACTTGCATCATCCATGAGCACCATGAACGCCAATGGCGACCGTGTAAGAATCTTCTGGACATCGAAACCCTAGATGCAAATAAAATTAATTTATGAGAAGAAATGAGAGAGACAACATCGTGTAGGGAGGGGGTGAGAAAGTTTTCCTACTCTGAATACGTCAATATAAAATGTAAGCAATAGTAGTGGAACATGGCACTGTCACAACTGTTTCCTTTACTTCGAAAAGGCACACACAGTAACAAATAACACAAGATATAAAATGAATAATTGCAATAAGACCGTCTTGCTAGCAAACAAGACCAAACAATATACTTCACTAACAGCTTTCTTTGAAACATATTTGTGCATGGATTGGCAAACCATTTTGACACTTTCTACACGACCGCAGCTTGAACTATTGACAGCTAGGAGGTGTAAAACTTGCAGCAAACTTCACTAACATAAAAAAGATTAGTTTAATTGTCACATGTTAACACATGATGAGCTATAGCTACAGAAATAGTCACTGGTCGCGGTTAGGGGAAATAAAAGAATATATTCATACATGTAATCCAGTTCGTCTTTGCTGGCTTGCAGAGCTATATTGAATGACTGGTGTGAGCATATATAATGTGCAAATTCTGACCGTTGTGAGGATGCCCAAGCGCACCGAATAATCGAGAAAGCATGGGGAATAAAAATAGGGAAATAGATTGGGGACCATGCATGAGGATACCTATGGGCTGCAATGTTCATGGATGCTAGGAATCCGGAACACCTAACGAAGGTAGAAAGTCAGCAGCCACCGGAGAGGAGGGCACAAAGGATTTCAAATGTTGCCTTCTTGGTTTTTGTCTGATGCCGCCCTCTTCCTCGTCCTATAACAAATGAAACAATGACACATCCGCCATGAAGGACAAAAACAATATTATAGATTCCTTCCATACGTCCATTTAGAAATAAAAAAAACTTTAAAAAGCAAAAAATATATATCATTTCTGTAGTACCCACTGAAACAAAAAAAATGCAAACAAGCTATTCAAGAGCTAGAGCAAACTCTATTGTGGAAGAGAACGCACACTGAAATCATTCACAGAACTTCTCTCTGTCAACAAATACAAATATCTGCTAAGTTGAAGGCGATCATTAGTGACTGCAAGGTTTAGCCTATAAAAGTTACCATTAATTAGCATTAATGTTGTTGCAAGCTTGAACATTTGAGTACTGAAATCAGTATATCATAAAATTGCAGAAAATTGCAACAACACTCCAGTAATTCAAAATGTCTGTGCTCAATCGCAAGACTCTCATTTCAACCTGTTTACATATGGAGATAGGGAAATCTGCAAGGGAAAGAAATAGGATGAGCATACCTGCAGTTCACAAACACAATGGTGGTTGCTCGCTGTTAGTGAATCTGCTAGACATCCAAATCCTACCTGTAAATATCATCTCTTCCTGAAGCTGCAGGACTGGAGTGTGCACGGCAGTGGACATATCTTTCTCGGGCATGGCCTCGCTGCCCTGCCATCGCCCGGTAGTGCACCCTGCAATGCATCAATACATCAATAAGGACGCAAATCGATTAGAACACACTCAAACTGAAACTCAAAATACTGCACCACCCCCTGCAATATTGCAGCTACAAGTTCCTGAGGACTGTAACTCTAAAAACTGCACCACACCCTGCAACATTCGAAGTACAAATTTCTCGGTACTAATACTCTATATACCTCAGCACACCCTGCAATATTGCCGGTACAGATTTCTCAAAACCTTAGCCATATAATACAAGTATATGCAGAAGACATGTACTGGACACAAACTTTTTTACGAGAATGTACATACCTTCTTGGCTCCAAGCTGAGCGACCACCCACCGGCCAAATCCTCCGCCATCAAGAACCATCCATCAGGCTCGGCAGGCTGTTGCAGTACCAGAAAGAGGCGAGAAGGGAGAGCACCGCTGGCCCGAACGGGAAGGGTGGTGCCCCTGCCACCATTCGCTTGGCCTCCTCCCCCTTCTGCAGCGTCAAACTCGTCCTCTTCTCACCTTTGCCTTCCCAGTCTCCACCAACTCCCGCTCCTCCACGCCCTCCTCCTCCTCCTCCTCCTCCTCCTCCTCCTCCTCCTCCGCGTCCTCTCCTAACCACGACGAGGTCCATGAGAATTTGGAGCACACATTGATACAACACTACAACCGACACCATTCTCTTGGGCTAGATCTCCTACAAGATTCGGATGCTCTTCCGCATCACCACCTCCAGGACCTCCCATTGCCTCCATGGAGAGGTTGGACGAGGAGAGGACGAGGAGACAGGAAATGAGCTAGAGCAGGTCCCCTCCCACCTCGCGAGCTCCATCCTCAATCATGGCCGTTGTGATCCTTTCTCCGTTCCTTCTTCTCTGCCTTCCCTAGATGTCTCATAATATATTCTACATGTTAGATCTAACAACCTAGAAATAGAGAAGAGAAGAGAAGAGAGAAGAGGAAGAAGCAAACCTGAACGAACCGCAGTCCCGCCGCCGCCGGACCCGCGCCTCCTAAGCATGCCGGCCTTCCGGCCATCCACCTCCGGTGAGCCTCCACCGATGCAGCGTCCAGCCGCTGCGCCGCCGCCGCGCCGCTGCATACGGCCGTCCGGCGAGCCTCCGCCGCGTCCAGCCGTTGTTGCGTACAGCCGCCGCATTCGGCCGTCTGGCGACCCGGGGAAGAGGCGGCGCGCCACCGTGGACATCCGATCTAGCTTCGTCCGGTCGCCGCCACCCTCCTCTAGGATATGCTCCTCCAGCGCCTGCTCCCGCTCTGCTCTCACATCTAACCGCGCTGAGAGCAACTCCAATAGTATAGCCGGTTGTTGGCTATAAGCAAGATGTCATGTTATCTATCAGAAACTCAATTCGGCTCCCGGGTGCGTAGATCCCTCTACCATAAAAACATATTTCTAAGTGTTAAAAAATTTAGACAAAAAAGTTTACATGTACATCTCCATAATATATGTGTGTTCGCCAAGTTTCACGAAAAAATGATATTTTTTGTAGTCTACGTGAAAAAGAGAAAATTTATCTTCTGACAAGTTTTTGTTTTAGCACCGAATTTTGTCTTTTTTACACACGCCACATGACAACTCGTTTTTTCGCAAAACGACTTTGTGAGCGCGGAGCACATGAAGATGTACGTGCGAAATTTTTGTTTCAAATTTTTTTACAATTCAAAATGTGTCTAACATGCATTTCGAAATAAAGGGAGCATACGCTCCCATGTGCCAAAACATCACTCCCGTTATCTATAGCCAACATATAGCTAACAAGTACAATAGTTGGCTATAAAGATGTACTACTTTTTCAATGGAGGACCCACCTTTCATTCACACAACTTGCCTAGGAGCACGTGCTAGAGCTAACTCTTGCATAAGAGCCCACTTACATTCTCTCTCCTCTTCTCTCTCCTCCAACTAAACACAAATATACTATTTTAATCCTTGTAGCCAGCTGACTAGGACTTATTGTACTTGCTCTGAGCTCCATCTCCATGGCCGGGCCGAGCCGCCGCTGTCTCTAGAGGAGGAGGAGGCGGGGATTGGGGGAAAGATGAGGATTGGGCAGATGAGAGTGGAGATGGGGATTGGCCAGTTAGGGTTTGTCTACCCACTCCCACGAGAAAACAGGCAAAGCACGCGACGCGGACGAGCAGCATCGCTCCCTCTGCTCGGTGGATCCCGCATGTACTCGGTCCCATGCGTCATGGATTTGCTTGGAGGATGAACAAGTGAGGAAAAATGAACTGCATCCAACGGCTGGGGTAGAAAGCGGGAGCCAACTTTACTGTGCTGGTAGAAACGAGCGATCTGGATGGATTTTCCCCTCTCAGGTGCCTTGGTTGGGGGTAGTCTTTGAACATTTATAGGAGAAATTTGGTTACTTCACATGTAGCAAACCTAGCAATTTATTGAATCCATACCTGTAGTTTTGAAGGAAGGGATGAGCGCGAAAGTCGTTGCGCTTTGGTACACGCACGGATTTCTCTCTAAAGATGAACACTCTGAAGTGGGCGAACACTCGACCCAGCGGGTGAACATGCCGGCTCCGGCTCTGGCTCCGCGCACCTTCTGACATCTTTCGAAGCACTTTCACGTGTGAACCAAGTAAGAAAAATGTTTGTCATTCCTATTGATTGGCCAAAAGGATCATCTTTGCAGAGATGACTAGAGTTAGCCTACAACCACGACGGCGTACCTACTCATCGTCGCGCGGCCTACTACAGCCAGGTTTACTCGCAGTCGCGCGGCCTACTACTGGCCGCCGGCGTGACCTGAGGGGCCGGCGCCATCATCGGAGCGCATGTAGGCTTGGCCAGCCACGCGCCGCTCCCTTAGAAGGCGGTTCTACTCCCGGAAGGAGGCAACGTCTTCCCGGCACCGTAGTTCAACAACCTCCGCCAGAGAGGAGTCCCAGCGGGCTCGCCGCGCATCCACCTTGTCCATCGCGATGCGCGCCAAGTACTCGCAGTAGCGGGCCCTGTCCCTTACCGCTGCCGCCACCACTTGCTCCATCGCCGTGATGGCATCTTGCAGCTCGCGGTTCTCCCGGTCGATCCGTGCGTGGTCCGACCCCGCCTACGCCACCGCCACCACCACTAGGTCAGAGCGCACGAAAGCCTGCCTCATGGCCATCGCATCGCCGCGAGCTTGCGCCTCCGCCGCAAGAACCCGATGGCGATCAGCGTCCTCAGGGAGGCTCTCAGACGACGCGAGCAGCGCGCCCTGATCAGCACACACAAACACGCCCTCTTCGTCGCCGTTGGGGAGGAAGTCAACATCGTGCTCGTCCTCGTCGTCCATGTCATCGATGATGGCGTCCGCCATGGTCGCTGCCTGCCGCGCCGGCGGCCCCTAGAGCTCTGCCACCAGGTTCGCCCTAGCATACGCTGTCGCCGCCGCGAGCTCCGCCCTGTCCTCCGTGAGCTGCGCCTGGAGGTCGGCCATGGTCGTCGCCTGCACCGCCGTGGCCTCCGCAGCCGCTGCCTCTGCCATCTCCGCCTCCACCGCCGCCGTCTCCGCCTCCAGCTACTTAGCCGCGTATGCGGCGGTCTGCTCCGCGTCGAACGCCTCCGTTGCGTGGACAGAGGCGAGGTCAGGATCATCGGGGAAGAAGCCACGGGCCATGTGAACAATGTGAGCCCAGGTATGGTCGTGCTCGGCCATGGATGATTTCTACGGTTGTGTCGGGGTGTGCCCTCCTCGACCTCCAGCCTGCACCATATATAGCCAAGGCAAGGCAGGAAACGCCGACTACGCGCAAGCCGTTTCCTGCGCGCGAAGCGGCGGCTAAACGTGGCAATGTATTGGCGGCGCGCGGGAAGAACCACCTTTGTGCGTGAACCAGTAATCGCAGGTGGTAGGACTTGATGGGACGTTAACCGCCATTACCAACCTTGATGCTGTCAGCCAAAAAAAATATGTGTCGGCCCGCTGGAGATATCCCCGATGCAAACGGTCACCGTAGCCCTGTACAACCATTTTGTTGTCCGCGTGCCGATGACAACGGAGGCGCGCGGCCGTTTTGGGCATCCGATATGCGTCGGCCCATTAGAGATGCCCTTATGCAAGGAAAGAGAGGAGAATATGTTCAAGGCCTCAAACTTTTCATATATTAATTACGGTCGGTAATATTTCCCTTTCAACTTAGAGATGTCTGAAAATATGAACTGCCCATCTCATCTCAGGCTCCACGCTTTGGACGATGCTATCCCAATGGAGGAGTGCTGATCACAGAGTGTTGCAGCACTCTCGATGCTGTTAGCCAGCTGTTGACCGTACCTTCAAGGTCAAGTTCAGGGATCAGCAGCATCGATCGAAGGCAGACAGGCAGCATCGAAAGAAGGCAGTCGGGAGGCAGCGAGAGAAAGAAGTGCAAGCAAATGGATCTCATCTCATGGATGGATGAATAAAGAACAGAAGCGGGTAGAGGAGGAAGAAGGGCAATTGCAAGTTGCATGACAAATAAAAAGGAAGAAGATCGGTCTCCGCCTTAAACCTTTCAACAGAACCATCACCGTGGTGCTTAACTTGAAGATCCAGCTGTTTACTTGCATGTTCTCCTCACATTAATGAATTATTGTTCTTGACTTACCAGACCACACACAAAATGTTCATGGGTCAGATGTTTAGAGGGAGAAATATGTTGATTATTTGAAGTCCATTGACACCACACATGACACATCATACATGTAATCTTTTTTTTAATAACAGGCAAAGACTTTGCTCGACTTTAAATTAATAAAGCCACAACAAGTTTGAGTTAAGGTACACACTGCTGGTCATTACAGCTTCGCCAAAGACTAGAGATAACCAGTTTCAGGATTCAACAAAACAAGGGAGACTGCTTCGAAGCGAAGACACAGAGTTTGCATGGATGCTTGGCCTTCCCCAAACCACGCCCCTCGGCAGAAGCTACTTCGTCACAGCGTCGCCGGCTTGAGCTGCACGTACAGCTCCCTTAGCTCGCGTGCCATCCAGTTTAGCCCCTTATTTTCTCTTGACTTGAACTTTAGGCTCCACAGCTGCAAAAAAAAAAAAAAAATGATGATTTTGTAAATAATATCAGCTGGGTTAGCAATAGTTTTCATTTCGATAGCAATAGTTTTCATTTCGATAGCAAGTTTATTGCGCACGTTCCACAGGTCCCAAGACTGAGCAAGAAAAAAAACCCATAGCAGCCTTCTAGGATACCCCGAGAAGCTAGCGAGAATGGCATGGAATTGGGCGAAGTTGGCGGGGCGCCAGTTGCACCCGAGCAGCTGGCGCGTGACCGACCAGGCGAACGTCGCCAAGCAGGAGCAGGCGAAGAAAATGTGGGTGGCATCCTCCGGAGCTCCGCAAAGAGCACAAAGGCCATCGGACGGACCATGTCTAGTGAGGATCTGCTGCCCAGATGGCAACTTATCAAGCGCTAACTGCCAGGAGAAGATTTTGATTTTTAGCGGTACTCTGGCTTCCCACATGTCCTTAAAGTGGGCTACCGTCGTGCACCGAGAGAGTTTGGTATACATGGACTTCACCGAGTAAGATCCCGTTTGCTCCAAGTGCCAAGTGACCTTGTCTTGGCCAGTTCTGAGAAGTACAGGGGCCATCAGCTCTAGCAGCGCACTCCACTGCCGCAGGCCCTCCTGGTCAAGTAAGCGACGGAAGCGGACTTGCAGAGAGTTTTGGAGTAGCGCATCCGCAACTGAGATAGCTTGGTTGTCGCAAATGGCAAACAACAAAGGGAAGGACTCCATGAGGGGACCCCTCCCGCACCACCAGTCCATCCAGAAGTTAGTTCTAGCTCCGTTCCGCACCTCGTTCTTTGCGCCTACCTTGAACAGATGCTTGATTTTATGCAGACTTTTCCAAAAAGGAGAGCCTCCTTGTCCTGATCCCGAAAACAGGTCCGAGACGTCTCCATACTTGGCACAAATGATACGAGCCCAGATCGTGTCCTCCTCTTGGTAAAGCCTCCAAATCCATTTCAGAAGCAGAGTAAGGTTCATCTTCTTCGTATTGAGCAACCCCAAGCCTCCCGCTTCTTTGGGTCTGCAAAAATTTGGCCAGTTAAGAAGATGATACTTTCTTTTTGGGCCCGCCCCTTCCCAGAAGAACTTGGATCAATGGGAGTCGAACCTCGCATGAATCCCATTATGGAGGAGGAACAAACCCATCGCAAACATTGGTAGGTTATCTAAGCAAGCGTTGGAGAGAATGATTCGCCCCCCTGAGGACATCAATCTACCCAACCATGGTTCAATCTTAATGGCGAGTTTCCTAACCAAGAAAAGCCACTGTTCCAGGGTCAATTTTCTGTCAGATATTGGAAGCCCCAGGTATGTGAAAGGGAATGTACCGAGCTTGCAGTTCAGCTTGTTAGAAATGGACGTTTGCTCGTTGTACCACTGACCAAGCAAGCTCCCTCCGGGCTCTCCCTTCGGAGTTTCACGCCAGTGGAACTCACAAAAGCAGCGCAGCTAATGAATCAATGAATCAGTGGGCAAATCGTTGTGTCCATACATTTGATGTGCCTTTTGAAAGTAGCATTTGTTTTCAACAATCGGAAATCAAATACCGCGCTCTTGTGGTAATTGATCTTGAGCCCAGACATATCTTCAAAGCACACGAGGAGGAATTTAAGGTTCGCAATGTCCTCGTCCGAACCCTGGATGAGGATGAGCATGTCGTCGGCGTACTGGAGGTGAGTGAGACCACCAGGCAGAAGGTGTGGAACCAGCCCATGGATGTGTCCGGCCGTGGCAGCAACAGAGAGAATCCCAGACAGAGCTTCCCCGATGAAGTTGAAGAGCAAAGGGGAGAGGGGATCACCCTGTCGAACCCCTCTCTTATTTCAGAAAAACGGCCCCACTTCACCATTGATAGAAATAGCAGTTTTCCCCCAGAGACAAGCTGCAAAATCCTGTGAATGTAACCTTCGTCAAATCCTTTGCAGCGTAGAAATTCCCCCAGGAAATCCCAGTTCACCCTGTCATATGCCTTCTCGAAGTCAAGCTTGAGGAGCACCCCGTTGTGCTTTCTCTTCCGAATATCGTGAATTATTTCCATAAGGGCTAGCGGACCGTCAAGGATGTTTCTGCCATTGACAAACGCAGTTTGATTCGGGGATAGAATCCTGTTAGCAATAGGGTCCAGCCTAAAGGCGTAGGCTTTGGAGATGATTTTGAACACAACGTTGATCAAAGCAATCGGTCTGTACTGCGAGATTTGATCTGCCCCAGGGACTTTCGGAATAAGGGACATAATTCCAAAGTTGAGCCTAGAAATGTCGATGCGCCCCAGCACAAAGTCATTCAGGATGTGCAGTACACCATGCTTGACATGAGGCCAGAACTTCTTGAAAAAAGCCACAGGGAAACCGTCCGGGCCCGGGGCGGTGTCAGTCTTCATCTCCTTGACTATGGCCTCGAGTTCAGCTTCGGAGAAGGTGTAAGCCAGGCCCACATTCTCCTCCTCTGAGACCCGAGCATCCCCTTCCCAGGTAGATGGCGCCAACCCACAGACCCTTGGGGTTGACGAACCAAGCAGGGTCCTACAGAACTCATAAACGTGCTGATGGATGAGCTTGGGGTCCGTGATTGTTCCGTTATCTATGATGAGCGCAGAGATGTTACACTTCCTTCTCCTCCCATTGGCGACAGCGTGGAAATAAGATGTGTTCGCGTCGCCCTGCAGAGCCCACCTGACTCTGCCGCGCTGCCGCCAGTGTTCCTCCTCCACTCTGTAAATGTGCATAAGCTGTTCCTCCAAGTGGTATCTTGATGCCCAAGCATCCTCGTCGAGGCGTCTGCCAACACATCCAGTTGAGCGATTTGGGTCAGCAACGCCTTTTTTGTGGCCTTGGTGTCCCTACCAAGATTCTGGTTCCAGCCTCTCAAGTATTGTCGCAATCCCGCAGACATGAAGGACCACCAGCCAATGATGTCGCGGCCACCCACCTTGGTCAGCAGCCGCTCCCAGGTAAGCTGAACCAGCGGGACAAAGTCGTGGCACTCGAACCAGCTCGTCTCGAAGAAGAATCTGTTGGAATGCACGGGGAAGCCCTCCCCCATGTTAAAAACTAGTGGCGTATGATCAGAACCAAGACTGGTCCCCGCAGACAGCGAAAAGATTGCTTCAAAAGATGCAGACACAAACACACGATCCAGGGCGGAGCGGACTGGGTTGAGCTGATGATTAGACCAGGTAAATCGTGCTCCCGTGCGCGGGATTTCCCTAAGGGCCCAAGAAGCGATGTTATTGTTGAAGAGGTCGATGAGCGTCCAGTTCAGATTATCATTGTTCTTATCTTCCGCAGCTCTGATAAGATTGAAGTCACCCCCCATGAGAATCGGAAGGGGACACCGGGAGATTTTGTCCGTAAGCTAGGCCAGGAACCCCCTGGAACTGGCGTGGTCAGCAGGACCGTAAATACCAATCACCTCTATCTTTTTGTTGGTGGCACGATGAAGAATAGAGAGACTAAGGAAGAATTGACCCCTGTCCATTATCCCAACTTCAAACATGCTATCTCTAACTCCCAGCAGCATGCCTCCCGATTGGCCGTTAGCTGGGAGCCAAGACCAGAAGAACTTGTCGCCCACCTATAAACTTGCAAGCTCTGCGTCCGTGAAATCTTGTTTGATGGTTTCTTGCAGGAGGACCAGATCGATACGATGGAGCCGGAGGTATTCTTTGAGCAAGGTTCGCCTCCCCCGTCGGCCGAACCCCCTGATATTCCAGAAGAGAGCCCTCATTGGCGAAACAAATTCTGAGCCCGTGCTTGGCGGGTGATCGGCCGGTGGCCAACAGGTGTAGGTCTGCGAGCAACTCTTCTCTTCTTGGCCGCGAGCTTCTTGGTTTTGCCAGAACCCGAGGTTGGTTCCCCCTCGGAACCCCCTCAGGGCAAGCACCTTCCTCCCTTTGGTTAGTACTTGTCTGCGCGGCGTCTTCCTTGGCTTTGGCCGCCTCCACTTCGATTTTTCGCCTGCCTGCTAGGAGTTCTGCTTGGGCACGTTCACGGGCTTGTAGAAGAGCCACCGCTTGGGCAGGCGACCCTTCCGAGGATTTGAACAAAATGCAGCTCTCGCGAGCCACCTTCACAAGATGCTCTACCGAAGAATCTTGAAAAGCAACAAAGGTAGAGGAAGAGTTCGGATTACCTAGGGCGGGCGTCGCGGAGGAAGGAGTAGCAGTGCCGTCGCAGGTGCTCTTGGTCAAGGCGTTCTTCTCAGCCGTGGCGCAGATGGCACGGTCGAGGACCGGGCCTTTAGTTGCCCCTTTAGACCGCACGCTCTTACACAGAGCTTCTGCCGGGAGCGCCTTGGAGCGGGGCGCTCTAGCAACTGCCGCCCCCAGGGCTGGAATCGGAGCATCCAGAAGCAAGAGCTGGCCCGAGGAGGGAGAGCTGCCAAGGGAGAGAGCCGGCACATGATGGAGGCCAAGAGTGGGTGGTGGGGATGGCGCAGGGGTCTCCTCAGTGGCCGCAGATGGGCGGTCATGGTTGCTCTTGCTCTAGCATTCACTATCCCGTCGGTATTCCTGGTCCGAAGATGCAGAGGGAGGGGTGACCCAGCCCACCTCCACCCGTTCTGCGGCGGACAACTTCAAAGCTTTGCCCGGCGTCGGGGAGACCCTCTCCACGGACACGGGATCGTCTGGCAGGTCGAGCTGAAGGAGTAGTTCACTATCAGACAAGTTTGGGGACTGTTGTTCGGAGCTTGTAGGAACCGAGGCCTTGATGATTTGCGCCACGAGGGGGAAGATGTTGCCTGTGGGGGTCAGATTGGTACCATACTGGCTGTAGGCAGAGGCAGGGATGCGAAGGCTGAGCGCCGCATCAGCAGGAAGGGGGCAGTCCGACGGGGAGCATGGCGAGGCTGCCAGAGGCACAGATTTATGCGGTCCGCCCCCTCCCGCACCAGGCGCGGAGGACGTGGATCTCTTGTCCTTAAGGTGGTGGCCCCGCCGCCCATCCCAACGATCATCATCAGTTTCCTCGCAGTCTTCTTCTTTCTCTTCATTGCCGTCACCTGGAGGGAACCTTGGAGGGGCTTGTGGAGGAAAGTCTTTAGCAGAAACAGTCTCGCGGAGCACCTTGATACGATAACCTTGCATATTGACAAAGAGTGTGATGGATTCCGGGAGCACATCACCCTTGCGGCAGCCAAAGGACATCCTGATCGGGGCCTCTGGGTGTGCCATCGAGTCACATCCACAGAGATAGGGCGCCCCACCTCACGAGTACACAGCAACAGCCGTTCCGCGAGGCGCAGAGGTGGTGACACCCCAATCAGCTTAACCCAGACTTCCTCAAGGGTCTCAGATGCGAGCGGATCTCCCAGCGGGACGGTGACAAGGGCCTTGATCTTGCTCGACGGTAGAGTGAGTCCGCCCCCACGGATCGCAATGCGGAGGCTCTCCTTGGACGGTAAAATGACAGCAAAGTACGTAGAGGAGAGCTGCCGCACTTGCCAGTTCCAGTTTTCATCCACTAAGTCCTTGAACTCTTCTTCCACTTCTTCTTCCGAGAGGCGCCCCCGTCCAGGATGACAGTAGCGGAGTTGGAGGCGGGACGCTGGAGCTCCTCCTCAGGGATGTCAAGGCAGAGGAAACCCTGGCGCCCTCCTCCAAAACCCGCGCAGAAGGGGGCCAGAACCTTGGCGAGAGCAGCGCACATGGCCGAGAGGTGGCCCACCTTCTTGCAGTTGACGTAGAAGGGCTCGTCGACGCAGTCGGCCTGGATGTGCCCCTGCTTCCCGTAGTTGTAGCAGGTAAGGTGAGCCACGTCCGAGTTCGGCGCCGCGGCCTCCCTTGAGCCGGTGGCGTCCCCGGAGGAAGGAGCAGGAGGCGGGACTTGAGGAGCGCGGGGTTGGCGGAGGGACCTCCGGCCAGCGTTCTTCCCTGAATCGCGGTCGCGCGGAGGAGGCGGAGGTGGCGGAGGGGCCCGAGCATCCTGTCGTGGACCTTCCCCCTTGGAACGCCACGACGAGGAGCCCGCCCGGTCGAACCCGCGATCGCGCTAGCGCTGCTGCCTGCGGTGTTCCTCCTTCTCCCTGTCGAGCTTCTGCCGGAGATCATGCGCGCGGTTGCGGGAGTACCCGCCATTGTGGTCGTCGAACGGCCGCTTGCCGTGGGCGGAGCGGTCTCGATCCATGGCCGAGAGGTGGGGAACGAGCTCGCCGGAGGAAGGGTCACGGAGGAAGGAGAGGGTCTTGGCGGAGGAGAGGTTGCGTCGGACATCACGAGCGGAGGCTGGGAAAGCGAGTGTGAGATCTAGGGTTTGGGGTGGGAGCCAGAACCACCTAAGCACCTGCGGCGGCGGCGGGGGGGGGGTAAAGTCGTCCTCAGCGGAAACCCTAATCGCGCTGGGCCGCACATCCCCGGCAGAAGCGACGTGGCACAAATCCAACAGCGCATGGGGCGGGGCAGAGGCGACCGACAACCCCTCCGACAGTTGGGCTAGCCCAAGAGGCCGAAACAACCCAGGCAAGGAACGATCCTGGGCCACCCGGGAGGCACCCAGCCCCTAGGCCGGCCCACCATGGCCCCCACGGTCCGGGCCGGATCGTTCGTCCCTGAGCGGAAACCCTGGCCGCGGCGGCGGCGACTCCCTCAACTCCGGCCGCCCATGGCACGGTGGGAGCGCCACCACGAGGTCGCCGACGCGGATCGAGCCAAATCCAGCGCCCGACGTAGCAGGAGACTTCCGTCCGAAGTCTAGAGCACTGGGGAGCGACGGGAAGTGGGCGAGCGCAAGCGGCGGCGGCGAAGCTGGAGCAGATAGGCCTCGCGGGGAGCTCCCCGCCCTCAGGGAGACCGGCGACGACGGCAGCGGTGGCACGCCCTCCAGATCTGGCCAGAACCTCCCTAGGTTCAGCGGGGCGGGGGGCGGCGGGCGGTGGCGGGAGAGCAGCGTCGGCGTCAGAGCCCAAGGTCTCACAATCCGAGCCCTCGGCCTCGGAGACGGCGGTGGCGAGGACGGCGAAGCGGTTCCCTTTCCTCGCCGACGTCCGGCGACCCCCCTGGGTGCGACCAGAGCAGCGGCGACAGCGCTCCGGGAGGGCGAATTCCCAGTCGCCTTCCAGAGTCGCCAGAGAGAGCGAAGCGTTGCGTGAGACACATCTTCCTCCGTACAACCGAGTCGCCAGAGAGAGCCCCACTTGATACACTTCTCATACATGTAATCTATGATGCATTCACCACAAAACTAGACCACGTGCAAATACTTCTGTAGTATACTAGTAGTATATCTTGAAGCAAAAATAAAACACAAGCAGACAACAAGGATGAACACTCGCACAAACTCCACATACACTCATGAATCATGATCACCACTTAATTTTCCTCCCAGACCCCGCCACCAAAAGAAGCAAAACACCAAGCTCCGAGGAAACACCGTCATCTTTCTCTTCTTGGCTGAATCAGGCGTACTCGGTAGGGTTGGCAACGAGGTAGGTCTCAACTATCTTCATCAGGGCGAGGTAGCCCCCGATGAGCTCCGCCTGTTTCTCCGCGCTCAGTGCCCCACCACCGTCAAGCCTCTCATACTCCACCTTGAATTTGGCCACGCATGCGCCATCCCCGGCCGCCTCAAACTTCACCTCGGTGACCTGCGACTTGACCTGGCCGCTCACCTTGCTGCCTTCCAACACCTCATTCCTTAGCACCAGCGCCATGTCGTCGCGCACCAACACACGGCTCCTGACCACTCTGCCGCCCGCACCTGGGGCCGCCGCTGCCGCTGCGCTGAGCGTCAGGGTGGTAACGCTGCCGGGGCCGCCGTCGCCCTCCACGTCCACGGAGTCGAAGATGCCCGCGCAGGTTTTAACCAAGGCATCGCTGGAGCAGGACACCTTCCACATCCGGTCTGCGGACACCGCCAGGGCACAATCCTCGGTGATCACGCAGCCAGCCACCATATTGTCGGTCCGTCGGTGCACACTAAGTAACTATTCGATGTTGGCAAGTTCTTGCAGACTTGTGATGGCTGATGAGTGTGTGTTTTTCAAAGAAGGGATTATGTACATTTATTTATAGGTGCAAGAGGACTGATGAGTGATGAAGCCAAGCCTTAACATGTGAAGCCTGGTCTAACATGTGTGTGTGTGTGGTTGAACATTCCGGGTTCTAGAAGCTGTTCAATTTTCTCCCATGTGTGCTGACTAGTGACTTCTTTTGCTGACTGTACTTCTATTCTTTTTAGCAGTACTGGCTATAGTAAGGGGGCTTGATTCTAGAAGGGTTGAAGTTCGCATAAGAAGGGAAAATTCTTCTCAATATATTCTTGACGTAGACAAGGGCTGGTCCGTAAATAATTATTTGTTCATACTAAAAACAATATACATGTGTTTTATAGAGCCATACCTAAAATTTATGATTATAATTTAATAAAATGTTATTAGATATGAAGGTGCTTATTCCGACATGGGACTTCTACGATATACTAAAGGGAGGCTAACTGCAGACTCCGCTACGGTTCGGACCAAGCCTACGGTACGGATCGTTGCCACCGTCTATAAATACATCTTGTAAGCCGCCAGCTAGGGTTTATCAGATTATAAGATAACCCACGACGTTTGTAAACGCTCCCTGATATAGTGAAGTTTTGTTGGCTGGTGCCTGTGGTTTTTTCCCTTTCTGTGTTGGAAGGGGTTTTCCACGTTAAATCTCGTGTCTCCTGTCTCCGCTGCATTTTCCTTTATCGTTCTTCGTTATTTGCTTGTCGCTTTTCTAACGGATCAAGTAGGGAGTGATGTTGATTGTTAGACACCTCTAGGGTTTTAGAAAAATCTAAACCGTCGGTTGAGATTCAACCGATCTAACCCTAATCCTTTCTTGTAACACAAATTTTGAACATGTCTATATATTAATCAATGACAAACCATCGAGGTGTGCACATTGCGGCCCGATCATATTCTGTTACATGGTATCAGATTGACCTCCGGTCCTTAGCTTCCCCTGCTCCTAAAACCTAGCCGCCACCTCCACCATGACTGCCGATGAGCTCCGAAAGAAGGAACAAGAGCCGTGTGGCCGCGCCGAAGGTCTCGACAAGCGCGAGGCCGAGTTCTCCCGCCAAGCCGATGACGAAGGCAACAACACCACCGTCCCTACCCCACCCCTAGCGCCTCCACCTATGCCACCTTCATCAAGATACATACACCCATCACCCTAGACCTCAACGCCTCCAACTACACGCACTGGCGCGAGCTCTTCCTCGTTGCCCTTGGCCGGTAAGGCCTCACCTCCCATGTTCTCGCCGATGACGGCACATGCCCCTCCGACATTTCACTCATCTCTGATTGGGGCCACGTCGACTACACGGTCCTCCCTTGGATCTACGGCTTCATCTCCGCTGATCTCCTCGGCATCATCATGCATCTCGGATCCTCGGCGCCACGAGCTGGGATGAGAGTGAGAATCTCTTCCGCGACAACAAGAAACACTGAGCAATTCAGCTGGAGGCGGAGTTCAGGAACACTCTGCAAGGTGACATGACGATCAACGACTACTGCGCCATGCTAAAGGCCCTTGACGACACACTGGTGGATGTCGATCAGCAGATCAGCGACGAAACCCTCGTCCTCACCCTCCTCCGCGGCCTCAACAATTGCTATGCAAAATTTCTTCCGTTTCAGGTGCCCTTCGCGACGTTCTTGCAGACTCGCTCGGCCTTGATCTTGGAAGAGAACCAGAAGAAAACTGATGCCAAGAATTCTGCCTCCAAGGCGCTCTGGGCGTGCGGCGGTGCCCCTCCCTATGGCCACGGGGGTGCGTCCGACGATCAATCCCCCCTCCTGGCTACGGGGTCGACCGCGGTCAACTCTCTATCAACCCTGTCTTCAACACCTACAACAACCGCGGTAGTGGCCATGGCCGCGACGGCGGTCGCATCAGACGTGGACGTGGTTGATACGTCCGGGGAATTTTACTTTTTGCCCTACTTTACTTTGGAACTCTACAATTTGCCCTTATTTACTTTGACATATATTTTTTGCCACTCTTTACTTTACCTCTTTATTATTTGCCCCCTGGCAGGCCTGCCCCACATACTATGACAAAAATACCCCTTGTACATGTTTGACCTGCCTCGGTCGAGAGCTCCACCCATTCATTCGCAGACGGAACAGAGGAAACGAGCAGCGGTGGAAATTCCCACGGCGGCTCCCCCTGGCGGCCCGATCAGAGGAAGAAAGGAGGAAGAAAGGAGATTGGCGGCGGGATTCCGTGTAGCACGACGACCACTCTCCCGCGACGCTAGGCACGAACATCCTCATCTCGCCCTCCCCTGTGTGCTGAGATCTAGGGATATGATTTAGGGGGTCTGACCATCGGCGACGAGCTGGCCGGTCGCCGCTCCATTTCTTGTTTGATTCGGCCTTCGTCCCTGCTCCTCAAACTGTCTGCCATTTTCGATTTGGCTTTAAGCCTGCAACCGAGTTAGAGCTTCCATGTGGTAGGAGGGCCAGAGTAGGAGCCGGGAGGTGAGGCGGTGTGGTTGTACCGCGCCAGGGAAGCAGCTAGCGGCGGAGGTGCAGCGGCGACTGGAGACGTGCAGCGGTGTAGGCAAGCGACGACGCCAGCGGCAGTTGTTCATGCCACGTTCTAAAACATGGGAGAAGAGGATAACAACAATCTTAGACTGTTCACGTGTGCAGCCAGGGGCACTTGTGCCATCGAGTTTTGTCCTAGATCCTCAAATGGAACGAAAATAAATCAGAAGGGCAAATAATAAGAGCATCTCCAGTCGAGTCCCTCAAAAGTCATTCCAAGACAATGAATTGGAGACGCTTTGGACCGCGCTCGACAAAAAGAGACTAAAAATCTGTACAAAAAGAGACCTTCCCAGCCGCGTCCCTCAACAGCGTCCGGATGCATGCATTTTAATAGAGGGGACCACCCCATACGGGAAAAGAGGTGAGAGAAAGCGAGTGAAAGAGACTAAAGATGCGGACTAGGCTGCACGCATGCATGTGGACGCCTCATTTGTGTCAGGCGCCCCGGTAGAGACTCTATGCATAGAGTCTCTACCGGGGACGCCGGACACAAAATGAGGCGCTAATTAGCTTTGGGGGACGCGACTGGACGACTTTTTTCCCCATTTCTTGTCCGCGGCTCATTTGGGGGACGCGACTGGAGATGCTCTAAAGAGGCCAAGTAAAGAGTGGCAAAAAATAGAGGTCAAAGTAAATGAGGGCAAATTATAGAGTGCCAAAGTAAAGTATGGCAAAAAGTAAAATGATTTTATGCATTTTCCGGCACTAATCTATTAACGAGATGCCAAAGCGCCAGTTCCTGTTTTCTGCTGTTTTTGGTTCCAGAAAAGCTGTTCGGGCAATATTCTCGAAATTCGACGAAACAAAAGCCAAACCTCCTATTTTACCTAGACGGACCCAGAACACCGAAGGAGAGACGGAGAGGGGCCGAGGGGGCCCCACACCACCTGGCGGCGCGGCCTAGGAGGGGGGCGCGCCCAGCTATGGGGTGGGCCCCTCGGGACCCCTCCGACGCCGCCCTTTCGCCTATATATTCCTCGCGACGCGAAAACCCTATACGAATCAATCATATTCCAGAAAGACTCCAGGGGCACTGCCGCCATCGCGAAACTCCGTTTCGGGGGACAAAATCTCTGTTCCGGCACGCCGCCGGGATGGGGAAGTGCCCCCGGAAGTCTTCTCCATCGACGTCACCGCCTCCATCATGCTCCGTGAGTAGTTCCCCCATGGACTACGGGTTCTAGCAGTAGCTAGTTGGTACTCTCTCTCCCATGTACTTCAATACAATGATCTCATGAGCTGCCTTACATGATTGAGATCCATCTGATGTAATCGGTGTTGTGTTTGTTGGGATCCGATGAATTGTTACATTATGAACAGTCTATCTATAAAGTTTGTGAAGTTATTGTTGCTCCAATCTTGTTGTGTTTAATGCTTGTCACTAGTGCACGAGTGGCATGATCTTAGATTTGAGCTCTATAATTATTGCTTAGATTGTATCTACAAGTTGTTTGCACATGCCTATGTCCGGAACCCGAGGCCCCGCAGTGACAACAACCGGGATAACCGGAGGGGAAGGCTTAGATATGAGGATCACATGTTTTCACCAAGTGTTAATGCTTTGCTCCGGTGCTCTATTAAAAGGAGTACCTTAATTACCAGTAGATTCCCTTGAGGCCCTGGCCGCCACCGGCCGGTAGGACAAAAGATGTTATGCAAGTTTCCCATTGCGAGCATATATGACTATATATGGAAAACATGCCTACATGATTAATAGACTTGATGTTCCGTCTTAATGCTATTTCAATCCTATCAATTGCCCAACTCGTAATTTGTTCACCCAACACTTGTCACTTGTTATTGGAGAGTTACCACTAGTGTAGATAGCTGGGAACCCCGGTCCATATTTTATCATCAAATACTCACTCGGTCCTATATGTCATTGGAAGTAGTATCAACTATTTTTTAGTGCCATTGCCTATGTGTTACTGCTACTGCTGCTGTGTTACTGTTACTATTGCTCTCATATTACTGCTGCTTTCACATCACCCCTGTTACTAGTGCTTTTCCAGGTGCAGCTGAATTGACAACTCAGCTTGTTAAGGCTTATAAGTATTCTTCGTCTCCCCTTGTGTCGAATCAATAAATTTGGATTTTACTTCCCTCGAAGACTGTTGCGATCGCCTATACTTGTGGGTTATCAGTGGTCGTGACGATAGTCCGTGGAAGTTCAATCCATGGATTGGCGCCCCACCTAGGCCAATCTTCAGCAGCACCCTGCTCCCTAGAAGCAGCCGTAGAACCCTTGCCGCCTCGTCCGTGGCTGGCACCTGCATCGGGCCTGCTCGCCCCCATCCACTTGCGGCTCCCCATGCATATCCGGCCTACGACACCGTAAACCAGGCTCCCACCATGCCGCCGTCCACTACTTCAACAACGATGCTCGACCCGGCTCTCATAGTAGCTCCCTGGCACACATGAGTGGTACATGGACTCTGACGCCATCTCCCACATGTCATCTGCTCATGGTAACTTCAATTCTCTCTCTCTCCTTCAATTCAATGTGCAACTCTCCCCATCACACACATCGGTTCTTTTGCTATTACCACCGCATATCTTCCTTCATACTTACCCATCATTCTCATTGTTCCACAAATTATCAAAAATCTACTGCCCATCTATTCTCAGGTCGCATATCCTTAATCTCATGGACGATGCTATCCCAATGGAGGAGTGCTGATCACAGAGTACCTTCAAAGTCAAGTTCAGGGATCAGCAGCATTGATCGAAGGCAGTCAGGTGGCATTGAAAGAAGGCAATCGGGAGGCAATGATAGAAATCAGTCAGGGGGCATCGAGGGAAGGTAGTAGGGAGGCATCGAGAGAGGGCAGTCGATCGGGAGTGCTGGGACCGTGGCCTCCAAGAATGGAAATTTAACTGACAGCCCTGAGCCAGAGGTGACCAGCGATGCCGAAACCGATGCCGCATCAGCTGGGACTAGCAAGCAAATCAATCCACCCATAAACACATAGCAGCTTGGAAACCTTGTTCATGGAGTCTGTTCAAGTTCTGGTTATATTCGGGAAGCAAAATGAGCCGTTGCTGCACGATTATGCTCATCCATAGTTTGGTTCTTATGTTTGCCCGTGGTCTTACAGTGTACACAAGAATATACACCATTGAAATTTTATCTGTCCATGTCTATCGATACCTAGTTGTTATCGATGGAAGATTGTTTCTGGTGACGACAATAAGTTTATAATATCAAGCGAGTGTCCTACATTGTTCACCGCACATTAGGTAATGAAGGTGAACACAGCGAATTTAAAGGCAACTGTATCACCGTTGTCACACCTATCGTCCTGTATCACCGGTGTCACACCTATCGTCCACTCTCTGCTTTGAGATTGATGAGGCTTTTGACATTTATCTAATATAAAACTAATAATTGAAACACAAGTGAATTTTTTATGAAACTAAAGTGATACATGAAAAATATTGTGAAACAGTCTGACAAAAAATGAAATTGGTGACATCATCGCTGACATTACTACGGTTTGTTTCAGAAAAATATTTGTGTTTCAATTATGTTTCAGTTATGCTTCAAATGTATATCGTAATTTTGTGAAAGAATTGGTAAAGAAGTTTTCGTAATGAAGGTCCTCTGGTCTCTTTGCCGGCTTAGCTGGCTTCTTTCCAACCTGTTTGGAAGAAAGAAATCTTGCGGGGACAATTCAGTCTATCTAAATGTTTGGGAGAAATATTCTCTAGGTTTTTTTGAACTTAAAATCCCAGTCAAATATGTAAACCTTTAAGATCAACATGAGGGGAAGAGTTTCAAGAGTGCAAGCAAATGGATCTCATCTCCTTGAATGAATGGACGAATGAAGAACAGAAGCGGGTAGAGGAGGAAGAAGGGCAATTGCAAGCTGCATGACAAATAAAAAGGAAGAAGATTGATCTTCGCCTCTGCTGGCGTGCCTGTACCAAAGCGTGGCCTTAAACTTTTCAACAGAACCTGTTAGAGAAGGGTACGGGTTCCACCCGTCATCTTGGATTACACTCTAAGGCGCCTAGCTGAATACGAGGTTTTCCATACGTGTAAATATACTTGTACTTGTATTTTGTTGGTATATAAATATAGGAGAGGGGGCGTGGCGTGTGATCATGCAACCCAAGTTTCTATTCGACTTTCATGGTATATTGGTATCAGAGGGCCAGCCGATCGTACCCCCTCCCCAAACCGTAAAACCCTCCCTCCCTCTCCTCTAGCCGCCACAAACCCTAGACGTCCCCAGCCATGACTCCGAATGATCTCAAGAAGCTCGAGCAGGAGTTGAAGTAACGTGAAAGCCTCCTCCAGTCTCACCAAGATGAACTCGACCGTTGTGCTGCCGAGATGGGCAAGGACGTCGACACCTATGCTCCTACAAAACCCAACCCGCCCCCCTCCACCTTCGTTGCCTCCATCAAAACCGACATCCCCATAACACTCGATCCGTAGGACCCCATCTACATCAAGTGGTGTGAGATGTTCCTCGTCGGCCTAGGCCTCTATGGCCTCACCTCCCATGTCATCAGCGACGCCACCCCCTCCAACACCGCGCCCAACTCCGACTGGGCGCGCGATGACTACACCGTGTTGTCCTGGATCTACGACTCGGTCTCCAACGAGATCTTCGGCATCATCATGGCTCCGGGCTCTACGGCGCAGAAGATTTGGGACTCCATCGACAATCTCTTCCACGACAACAAAAAGAGCCATGCCATCGCCCTCGACGCGAAGTTCCGCAAAACGCCCCAAGGCGACATGACCATCCACGACTACTAAGCCAAGCTCAAGTCCCTCGTTGATGACCTCGGTGACGTGTGTGAGAATGGTGTCGGACGAGACCCTCATCCTCACGCTGCTTTTCGGCCTCAACGAACATTTCGCTCAGCTCCGCTCGTTCCTCCCCTTTCAGTCGTCGTTTCCCACATTTTTGCAGACCTGCTGGGCCCTCGTCCTTGAGGAGGCACATAAGAAAATCGACGCGAAGAACGCGGCTGCATCCGCGCTCTGGGCCAGGAGCAACAACGTCCTCCCCCACGGTGGCAACATTATACCGCACGCCGGGGGTGAGCACGCTTCTTCAGATGGACATGGCTCCAGCAGCACCGACTCTCGCCCTCCTACACCCTACCAACCAGGCTCCTACAAAAACTTTGGCCGTGGTGGGGGAAGTGGAGGTCGCCGCGGACGAGGAGGTGGCCGTGGTCGAGGCCGCGACAACAATCCGTGGATGTTCAATCCTTGGATAGGCCTCCCCACTCGCGCTCAGCAGCAACATCAGCAGTACCACCAGCCATCCCCGCCTTCTCCTTTGCAACCACGCTGGCGTGCCCCCACCACCGGCGTCCTGGGTCCTCGATCGACCGTCACCATACCCGGCATACAATGCCATAGGATACCAGCAACTCAGCACCAACAACATGATGGTCCCTCACCAACCGCATCGGCAACAATAGTAGCTCTAGCAACTCGACCTGGCTCTGCTTACTGCTCTTCAGAACATGCAGTTCTCTGGCAATCAAGAGTGGATCATGGATTCAGGTGCCTCGTCCCATATAGAATCCGATCATGGTAATACTCTCCTCTCTCTGCCCCTCTTCTCCTCATAACATTATCATTGGTAACGGCGCTTCTCTCCCTGTTACTCACATTGGCTCTTACACATTACCCTTTCATCCTAAACATCTTTACCTTCGCAATATTCTTTTTGTTCCTTATATCATGAAAAACCTGATTACTGTTGCAAATTCACCATCAATAAACCTTTGTTCCATTGAATTTGACCATTTTGGTTTCTCTTTGAAGGATCTTCTTTCGAAGACCATGATTCTTCGATGGAATAGCTTCGGACCTCTCTACTCCCTATGCCGACCACCAGAATCCCAAGCCCTCCTTGCCACCACTTCATCCGAGATTTGGCATCGCCGTCTTGGACACCCCGACCATCACACCATGAAGCGTCTCCAGCAACACCATCAAATTCCACCCAATAAAGCGTCGTCATCTTTGTGTCATGCTTGTCAGTTAGGACGCCACACTAGGTTGCCCTGTATCCGTCGGAGCCTATTAGTGTTAAACCTTTTCAATTGTTACATTGTGATTTGTGGACATGTCCTATTCCTAGAACTTATGGTTTTGGCTATTATCTTATTATTGTCGATGATTATACACATTATTTTTGGACCTTTCGACTTTGCAAGAAATCTGATGTTTTTGCTACTTTCACCGCCTTTCATGCCCATACTGCCTTTCAATTTTATAATAAACAATTCCACTCCTTCACCCAACATGGCACACTCTTTCGTTTCTCCTGTCCCCATACCTCTCAACAAAATGGAAAAGCCGAACAAGCCATCCGCACCATTAACAATGTCATCCGCACACTACGTTTTCAAGCCTACATGCCTCCATCCCTATGGGCCGAAGCTCTACACACCACCACTTTTCTCATCAATATACATCCAACTAATGCCAAAACACTCACCACTCCCAACGCGCTCCTCTTTGGCCTAACCCCAACATACAATACCCTTCGTGTTTTTGGATGCCTATGTTACCCAAACCTCACCTCAACCGCACCCAATAAATTGTCTCCTCGCTCGGCTAAATGTGTCTTCCTAGGATATCCCTCTTGGCACAAAGGATACTAGTGTCTCGACCTTCACACTCGCAGTATTATTATTTCTCACCATGTCAGTTTCGATGAACATATCTTTCCGTATGCACCAAAATCCCCCACGCCTACATAGCCACCCTCTCCACCTGACCTATTTGATCCCATATAATTTTCTCTGTTTTCAACTTCCTCCACACGCCCGATAGCATCCCCTGCCGCGGCAGAGAAATCGCCAGTATCCTCTGGCTCGGCTGAGTCTTCGCCCGCATCACGTGCCCCGGCAGAGCCTTCGACAACATCGCCTGTTGCGGCCCCTTATCCTGCCGCTTCAGCGTTGCGTCCTCGTTTCGCACATGTTTACACACGGTGACCACCTGTACTCTCTCAACCTACTTCCAAATCCCCACCACCTATTATTCATCGTACTCGCAGCACCACTAGTTGTCTTCCACCTCCCATTGACAAACTCAACCTTCAAGCCATTGTCTCCTCTCCCTTACCAACCAACTATCTCACAGCCTTATGTGATCCCAACTGGCGTCATGCCATGGAAGAAGACTTCGATGCTCTCACTCTAAATCAAACCTGGACCTTAGTCCCTCCTCCTGGTGCTAACATAGTGAGCGGAAAGTGGATCTTCCGTCACAAATACAATGTGGACAACACTCTTTCCCGTCAGAAAGCTAGATGGCTTGTTCGAGTTTCTCTCAATAGCCCGGTGTTGATTTAGATGAAACTTTCAATCCTGTGGTTAAACCTACCACTATTCACATTGTCCTGTCCCTTGCTCTTTCATGGTCATCTGGATGAGGTTTTCTACAGTCAACAACCTTCAGGTTTCATCAACCCCCAAACTCTTAACTATGTATGTAGGCTTCTCAAGTCTCTCTACAGTCTTAAACAGGCCCCTCGGGCTTGGTTCCAATGTTTTTCCTCTTTTGCTCTTACCATAGGCTTTTTTGAATCTAAGTCAAATGCTTTTCTCTTTACTCTACGTCGTGGCTCGGACACTGCCTATGTTCTCCTCTATGTCTCCGACATCATTCTTACGGCTTCCTCCATAGCCTTCCTAGCCAACATCACTCCCTCTCTCAGTCATGAATTCGCCATGAAAGAGCTTGGACCCCTTCATCATTTTCTTGGCGTCCATGTTACATGTACATCCACCAGTATTCACCTTTCTCAACAACAGTATATTCTTGACATTCTCTCTAGAGTTGGTATGCAAGACTGTCATCCTGTCACTACTCCCATCGACACCAAATCCAAACGTTCCTCCATTGCTGGGCAACCAGTTTTTGATCTGTCGTTCTATCGTAGCCTCGCGCGGGGCACTCCAATATGTCACTCTCACTCATCCCGACATCTCATATGCCGTCCAACAAGTTTGCCTACATATGCATGATCCCCGTGAGCCTCATTTTTCTCTCATTAAACGCATACTTCGTTACCTTACGGGTACTCTCTCTCATGGACTCATACACAAATCAACCTCTCATTCTCTTATTGCCTACTCGGATACTAACTGGATAGGCTGCCCGGATACTAGATTCTCTACGTTAGGGTTTTGCATGTATCTTGGAGATAACCTGATTAGTTGGTCTTCACGTTGCCACACAACGGTTTCTCGTTATAGTGCTGAGGCAGAATATCGAGTGGTTGCTACAGCCGTGGCAGAGACATGCTGGTTCGTCAGCTTATGCATAAGCTTTATTGTCCAATAGGGACCGCCTCAATTGTCCACTGCGATAATGTGAGTGCGGTATACCTCTCCGCCAATCCTGTTCATCATCGGCGCACAAAGCACATCGAGCTTGACATACACTTTGTTCGGGAGAAGGTGTCTCTTGGTGATGTTCGTGTATTACATGTGCCACCGTCTTCGCAATATGTTAATATCTTCACCAATGATTGCCAATGTTACTGTTCCGAGAGTTTCGATCCAGTCTTCGCATCGATGCTCTCCATAGTTCAGACCGCGGGGGTGTGTTAGAGAAGGGCACGGGTTCCACCTGTCATCTTGGAGTACACTCCAAGGCTTCCAACGGAATACGTTTTCCATACGTGTAAACATACTTGTACTTGTACTTATCAAGCTCGACATTGCCAAGGCCTTCGACTCGGTGCGTTGGGACTACATCATGGACCTTATGCAAAAGTGTGGCTTCCCCAATCGCTTTCGGTCTTGGGTTGCCCTTGCTGTTCTCGTCTGCCACCTCTAGGGTGCTCCTCAACGGTATCGCGTGGTCTTCGCCAAGGCGACCCACTGTCCCCCCTACTGTTTGATCTCGCCATGGACCCCCTTCCGAAGATCCTCGAGCTTGCCACATAGTCTAGGATGCTTCAGACGCTGCCTGGAAACTTCTTCAATTCAAGGGTCTCCCTCTATGCCGATGACGCCGTGATCTTCCTCAAGCCGGAGGCGCGCGATGTTAACAACGTTAGAGAACTGCTACTGAACTTTGGTGAATCAACGGTACTAATGACCAATGTGGAAAAGAGTTCGGTGGCTACCATTCGCTGCGAAGGAATTGACATTCCCACCGTTCTCGCAGGGTTCCCTGCCGTGAGGGCCTCCTTCCCCATCAAGTACCTGGGCTTACCTATCACGCTTGGTCGGCTGCGTCGCATTCACCTCAAATCTTATGTGGACAAGGAGCTATCGCGGCTAAAGCCTTGGAAAGTCAAGTTCCTCAACAGAGCGCGTTGTACGGCTCTAGTGAAGTCCGTGTTAACCTCGATGCACATTTTCCTCCTTACCGCGCTCAAGCTCGACAAAGCCACCATGAAGGCGTTCGATAAAATCAGCCACGGCATGCTGTGGGCCTCTAGTACCTCGGTCAGTGGCGGGAAGAGCAAGGTCTGCTGGGAAAAAGGTCTGCTGCCCCAAGGAGCTGGTGGGATTGGGAATTCTTGACCTTTAAAAATTTGCTCGGGCCCTTCGGCTGCCTTGGCTCTGGCTTGAATGGACTGCACCGGACAAGCCCTGGGTGGGCCTCGAAACTCCCAACGACGAGATGGATCGGAGCCTTTTCTGTGCGGCCACCAGAGTCACTTTAGGCGATGGTCACAAGGCCTCTTTCTGGCACTCCTCCTGGCTGGACGCCAGACCACCGAAGCTCGTTGCCCCGCTCATCTACGAGGCGTCCAAAAGGAAAAAAAAACGCATTGTCCACGACGCTTTGGCCAATAACAGATGGATTGCGGATGTTGCCGTTGCCACTTTCACCGTTGAGCACATGTCCCATTTCATCACCCTTTGGGGCATGGTGCATGACGTTGCCCTCCTTCCGGGGACCCCGGACGCGATCTCCTGGAACCTCACTGCTGACGGTATCTATTCCGCGGGGTCGCCCTACAAAGCTCAGTTTCAGGGGTCCACGTCTTGCTCCTTCAAGCATATTGTCTGGAAGACTTGGGCACCCCCCAAATGGCGCTTCTTCGCCTGGCTTGCGGTTCAGAATCGGTCGTGGACCTCTGACCGCCTGGATATCTGTGGATGGCCGCACCAGCCGACTTGTCAGCTCTGCAGATGTCAGCCGGAGACCGCCAGGCACGTCCTCTTCGAACGCCGTTACTCCAGGAGAATTTGGCAGTAGGCCGCTTCCTGGCTTTCCTGCCCCTCTCTGCTTAATGACCTGGGCAGCGGAAGGGACACAATTCTCCAGTACTGGCATGCCATCACGACCTCATCATCGGCTTATCCTAAAGGCCTACAGACCGCGGTCATTTTTATCGGGTGGGACCTTTGGAAGGAGCGGAACGCTAGGGTATTCGACAACAAGGTATCCACGCCTTTGGCGCTTATGCAAAGGATTAAGGACGAGGGCGCAACTGGATCGTTGCCGGCGCAAAGCACTTAGCGGAGATCACTTCTTAGGCCTGGCTTTGTTTTTGGGTCTCTTTGTTTCAGTTTTGGCCTAGACCGTGCTATGTTTGCTCCTTCTATATCAGTATATATCAATATAAAAGGCAAAGCTTTTGCCTCTTGCTTCAAAAAAAAATATATGAGAACACTGGTGGAAAAACAGGCTTCGGGTGAGCCCCATAAGTCGCGACGCTGCAGGAACCGCGACTAATGGTACCTTTAGTCGCGGTTCGGGAGGCGAACCGCGACCAAAGGCCTGGGCCCAGGGCGCTCGGTGGCCAGCCGGTGCACGTGGGGGCTTTAGTCGCGGTTGGCCGGGCCAACCGCGACTAAAGGTGCCCGAAGGCCTTTAGTCGCGGTTGGCCGGGCCAACCGGGACTAAAGCCCCTCCCCTATATATACCCACCCAGCAGCCAACACTTAGCCATTTGGTGCCATTCTCTTCACAAGCTTCACAAGTGGGTGTTAGGTTTGCTTTTGGTTCCTCTTATGCACATAAGGTGTTTGATGAAATGCCCCAAGAGCATGAAACAAACATGATATGAAGTGTTGGAGCCACACTTGAGCTTTCTCATTTATTTTTTCCTCCTCGATCGCGGTTAGCAACTTGAACCTTTGATGTGTCGTTGATAAAATGTGCATGTGTGTGTAGTTCATTGTTTAATTTATATTGTTTGTAGCTAGTTAATTATATATTTTATATTATAATAATGCAGATGAATCGACAATGGATGTACGGTAACCGACTCTCCGGCGAGTTCAGTGCGAGTTTGAAAGATTTCCTCGTAGTGGCCAATGCGAACAAGCAGGGGGGTTTTGTTATCTCGTCCATGTGTTAAATGTAAGAATCGGAATGGTTACTCTTCCTCAAGAGATGTTCACATGCACCTGCTTCGGCACGGTTTCATGCCAAGCTATAATTGTTGGACCAAGCATGGAGAAAGAGGGGTTATAATGGAAGAAGATGAAGAAGGGGATGATTTCATCGATGAAAGCTATCTTGCTCATTTCGGTGATACTTTCATGGAGGATGCTGAAGGTGAAGGGGAAGGTGAAGGGGAAGGTGAAGAAGAGGCACGTGATGATCCCGTTGATGATCTTGGTCGGACCATTGCTGATGCACGGAGACGCTGCGAAACTGAAAAAGAGAGGGAGAATTTGGATCGCATGTTAGAGGATCACAGGAAGGCGCTGTACCCCGGATGCGATGATGGTCTGAAAAAGATGGGCTGCACACTGGATTTGCTGAGATGGAAGGCACAGGCAGGTGTAGCTGACTCGGCATTTGAAAACTTGCTGAAAATGTTGAAGAATATGTTTCCAAAGAATAACGAGTTGCCCGCCACTACGTACGAAGCAAAGAAGGTTGTCCGCCCTCTAGGTTTAGAGGTTCTGAAGATACATGCATGCATCAACGACTGCATCCTCTACCGCGGTGAATACGAGAATTTGAATGAATGCCCGGTATGCACCGCATTGCGTTATAAGATCGAGGCGATGACCCCGGTGACGATGTTGAGGGCCGAAACCCAGGAAGAGGGTTCCCGCCAAGGTGATGTGGTATGCTCCTATAATACCACGGTTGAAACGTCCGTTCGGGAACAAAGAGCATGCCAAGTTGTTGCGATGGCACAAAGAGGACCGTAAGTCGGACGGGGAGTTGAGACACCCCGCGGATGGAACGCAATGGAGAAAGATCGACAGAGAGTTCAAAGATTTTGCAGCCGACGCAAGGAACATAAGATTTGATCTAAGTACGGATGGCATGAATCCTTTTGGCGAGCAGAGCTCCAGCCATAGCACCTGGCCCGTGACTCTATGCATCTACAACCTTCCTCCTTGGTTGTGCATGAAGCGGAAGTTCATTATGATGCCAGTGCTCATCCAAGGTCCGAAGCAACCCGGCAACGATATCGATGTGTACCTAAGGCCATTAGTTGATGAACTTTTACAGCTGTGGGGCAGACCTGGTGTCCGTGTGTGGGATGAGCACAAAGAAGAGGAATTTGACCTACGAGCGTTGCTTTTCGTAACCATCAACGATTGGCCTCGCTCTTAGTAACCTTTCGGGACAGTCAAATAAGGGATACAATGCATGCACGCACTGCTTACATGAGACCGAAAGTGTACATTTGCCAAATTGTAAGAAGAACGTGTACCTTGGGCATCGTCGATTTCTTCCGAAAGGTCATCCAAGTAAGAAAGAAAGGCAAGCATTACAACGGCAAGGCAGATCACCGGCCGAAGCTCGCGGAACACACTCGGTGCCGAGGTATTTGATATGGTCAAGGGTTTGAAAGTCATCTTTGGAAAGGGTCCCGGCGGACAATCGGTTCCGAAGGGAGCTGACGGGCACGTAGCCATGTGGAAGAAGAAATCTATATTCCGGGAGCTAGAATATTGGAAAGTCCTAGAAGTCCGCTCCGCAATCAACGTGATGCACGTTACGAAGAATATTTGCGTGAACATCCTAAGCTTCTTGGGCGTGTATGGGAAGTCAAATGATACAAAGGAAGCACGGCAGGACCAGACAAAGTTTGAAAGACCCCGATGACCCGCATCCGGAACGGTTTCAAGGTCGTGCCGCCTACGCTCCGACCAAAGAAGAGAAGGTCATCTTTTTTGAATGCTCGAGCAGTATGAAGGTCCCGTCAGGATTCTCGTCCAATATAAAGGGAATAATAAACATGGCGGAGAAAAAGTTCCAAAACCTGAAGTCTCACGACTGCCATGTGATTATGACGCAATTGCTTCCGATTGCTTTGAGGGGGCTCCTGCCGGAAAATGTTCGAGTAGCCATTGTGAAGCTATGTGCATTCCTCAATGCAATCTCTCAGAAGGTAATCAATCCAGAAGTTCTACCACGGTTACATAACGATGTGATCCAATGTCTTGTCAGTTTCGAGTTGGTGTTCCCGCCATCCTTCTTCAATATTATGACGCACCTCCTGGTTCACCTAGTCGATGAGATTTCCATTCTCGGTCCCGTATTTCTACACAATATGTTCCCCTTCGAGAGGTTCATGGGAGTATTAAAGAAATATGTTCGTAACCGTGCTAGGCCGTAAGGAAGCATCGCCAAGGGCTATGGAAATGAGGAGGTAATTGAGTTTTGTCTTGACTTTGTTCCTGACCTTAAGCCGATTGGTCTTCCTCAATCGCGGCACGAGGGGAGACTAAGTGGAAAAGGCACGATCGGAAGGAAATCAACGAGATGTATGGACGACCATTCTCTGACTGAAGCACACCACACAGTTCTGACCAATTCCAGCTTGGTGGCTCCGTACTTTGAGAAACACAAGAATATTTTACGCTCGGACAACCCCGGGAAGCCCGAATCCCGGATTAGGAAGGCCCACATGGAGACTTTCGGCGGTTGGTTGAGAAAACATTTAATGAGTGACAATAAGGTTGTAGATCAGCTGTACATGTTGGCCAAGACACCATCTTCGACTATAACGACTTTCCAAGGGTACGAGATAAATGGGAATACATTTTACACGATCGCCCAAGATAAAAAGAGCACCAACCAAAACAGTGGTGTCCGCTTTGATGCAAGCAACCGAGAATGGGCAAAAGGTCACATATTATGGTTACATAGAGGAGATATGGGAACTTGACTATGGACCCTCCTTTAGGGTCCCTTTGTTCCGTGCAAATGGTTCAAGCTAACAGGAGGTGGGGTAAAGGTGGACCAGCAATACGGAATGACAATGGTGGATTTCAACAATCTTGGTTACCTTGACGAACCATTCGTCCTAGCGAAAGATGTCGCTCAGGTTTTCTATGTGAAGGACATGAGTAGCAAACCGAGGAAACGGAAAGATAAGAAAACGATCGCACATCATGCGATGATCCAAAGCGCCACATTGTTCTTTCAGGGAAAAGAAACATCGTGGGAGTGGAGGACAAGACAGACATGTCGAAGATTATAATATGTTTGCTGAAATTCCGCCCTTCAAAGTGAACACCGACCCAAGCATTAAGTTAAATGATGAGGATGCTCCATGGATACGGCACAATCGTAAGCAAGCAGGGACACAAGGGAAGAAATGATGTGTAATAATTTATTATTGTACCAAACTTTGTTGAATGAATCATGTGAATTATATTACCCGTGATGTGTTTGGTGTCCATTTTCGAATGATTCAATTGACTCGAGATAGCACTGATGATACATGAAATTTGGAGTGACTAAGTCATACTCCTGCATACATGAAATTTGGAGTGATTTAGTCATACTCCTGCCTAGGCGTATAATATGCATACTCGTAGTCTTCATAGCCGCCGCCGTTGTACTCGGTAGTCGTCGCCTTCTAAGTTGCCGGCGTCGTCGTCGGCCGCCGCCGTCGTCGCCGCCGTCGCCGGGCGGCGCTCGTGGCTCGAACCGAGGGTAGCGCAGGCGGGGGATATCGCCGGCCGTGATGTAGTCCATGACGCTCGCGGAGTCCGGCCGTACCACCATAGCCGACGGCCGGCCTCGTGGAAGTTTCCGGGAGGCGGACCGTCCTCCTCATACCCGGCGAGCGCCCTCTCACGCCGATTGATGAAGAAGGCGTCCCAAGTATGCCGGTTATCGGGATGCCGCCGGGGATTCATCCGCTGCTCCGGCGTGAGGTCGAGGTAGTAGTGGTTCGTGATGGCCGCCCGGCGCGCGCGCACCCGAGGGACGGGAGGGACCGGCACGCCGCCGGCGCTTAGGCTCCAGCCGCGGAGGACGCGGTAGCCCGGAGGGCAAGGGTAGTTCGAGGCGCAAAGCTCCTCCACCCGCCGGTAGGTTAGAGTGGGTGCGGTGGAAGCCATGAGAGAGTGATGAGAGATTGTAGAGATGTGATAATGCTGGCCAAGCCGGGCTACCTATATGTAGTGACAAATGGCGGGAAAAATGGGAGCGGGAAGACAGGAGGCGGGAAGAAAGAGGCGGGAAGAAAGTGGCGGGAAGAAAGAGGCGGGAAGAAAGTGGCGGGAAGAAAATGGCGGGAAGAAAGTGGCGGGAAGAAAGAGGCGGGAAGAAAGTGGCGGGAAGAAAGTGGCGGGAAGAAAGTGGCGGGAAGAAAGTGGCGGGAAGAAAGTGGCGGGAAGAACTGGTGGGAAGATTTTATTTTTCTGAATTTTTTGATATATTACTTGTATTTTTAAGATTTTTAAATGAATTAGTTTTATTTTTCTGAATTTTTTGATATATTACTTGTATTTTTAAGATTTTTAAATGAATTAGTTTTATTTTTCTGAATTTTTTGATATATTACTTGTATTTTTAAGATTTTTAAATGAATTAGTTTTATTTTTCTGAATTTTTTGATATATTATTTGTATTTTTAAGATTTTTAAATGAATTAGTTTTATTTTTCTGAATTTATTGATATATTATATGTATTTTTCAGATTTTAAATGAAAACTAATTTGAAAAATAGCCTTTGGTCGCGGTTGGGCTCACCAACCGCGACTAAAGGGTATTTTCCGCGGGAAACGAAAAACCCGCCGAAAATACGCTTTGGTCGCGGTTGGGGTCACCAACCGCGACTAAAGGTACCCCTTTAGTCGCGGTTGGTGACCCCAACCGCGACCAAAGGTCGATTTCTATAAATAGGCGCGCGCCCGCCTCGGCGGTTTCCACTTCATCTTCTTCGACTTCACCGCCAGGCTGCCTCGACGCCGACCGCTGCCGCGCCTCGACGCCGCCGCCGCGCACCCTTCCTCGCGCGCCGACCGCCGCGCCGGCCCCTCCTCCTCTCGCCGACCGCCGCCGCGCCGCACACGCGCGCCCTCGATCGACGCCGTCGCCGCCGAAGCCCCGCCGCGGCCGGATCGAGATCGATCTCAGTACGTGTGCCGCCCCGCCCCTGCTCCTCGCCGCGCCGCGCCGCCGCTGTTTCCTCGCCGGCATGCAGAGAGAGGAGGTCGCCGACCGCGCGGAGGGAAGAGAGAGGGAGGAAGGCGCGCGCCTGCAGATACCGGCCGGCGGCCGCGCCGCGCGTGGGAGAGAGAGGCAGGGTCGCGCCAGTACACGGCGCCCCTGCCTCGATCTCTCTTTTTTTTTTGTTTTTTTTAAACTTAACAAAATAACTTAGCAAAAAAATAACTTAACATGAATATATGATATAAACAAATATTTAAACTTAACAAAAATTTAAACTTAACAAAAAATATAACTTAAAATTTAACAAATATGTAATATATATTGTATAATGTATATAATTTTGGATACTTAACAAAAAATTTACTTAACAAAATTTTGACTTAAGAAAATTTAACAAATATGTAATATATATAGTATATTAATGTATATAATATTGTATACTTAACAAAAATTTTACTTAACAAAATTTTGACTTAATGATCAAAATTTTAACTTAAGAAAAATTAGACTTAATGATCAAAATTTTACTTAACAAAATTTAGACTCTCGGTCACCGCCACCGCTCTCTCGGCACCGCCACCGCTCTCTCGGTCACCGCCACACCGGTCTCTCGGTCACGCGGTCACTGCGCGTCCCCGCTTTCATTTCGCCACCGCCACCGGTCTCTCGGTCACGCGGTCACCGCGTCCCCCTTTCGCCACCGCCACCGGTCTCTCGGTCACGCGGTCACCGCGTCCCCCTCTCGCCTCCATCGTCGCCCTCTCTCTTTATATGTAGAAGAGATGTGATAATGTTGGCATATACACAATTAATTTGTTTTGACTACATGTTTTCAGGATCGACATATGGCGGACGATAGAGCTGACCCGATTCTGGACAACTATGATCCGGACGCTCGAAGACCATATGTTCGGCATCATAAAAGGCGATATTCCATTTGTGCCGACCGGAGAAGAAGAAGATGATATCTCTTCTTATCCGAACCTTGAGGGTGAAGATGAAGGGCGCCGTCAAGCAAGATGATGCCGAAGAAACGTCGATAAACGACGATCTTCAATTGGAAGTAGCAACCACCTCCGGCGCCGAGGTATATATATATACATATTGAGCGTCCGGTGATACAACTAACCGATTTGAATAAATGTGTGTGTACTAACGCGCGCGACTCTCTTTCTTATTTTAGCCCTCGGCCGGATCGTCGAAAAATCGAGTACGTCGTCGTCAAAGCGTGGCGCAACCAAGACGATGAAAGCAGGAGAAATATGCACCATCGATGTTGTCGACGAAGCAACCGGCAGGCCGCCGGAGCCCAGCAAGAACGCCACCAAGTTTGTCAGCCCAATGCGGAGCCGTTGTTAGAGACAACGTCTCGATCACCCGCCAGGAGTGGAATGAGCCAAAGAAGGCACGTGTTGGTTTCACTTTTGTCGATAAGAGAGAAAAAAAGATTGCTTCAACAAGCTTATGGAACATTTCGTTCTACCTCCGGAATACCGCAAATACGATGAGGAGGGTAACAAGATTGCGGAAAACAAGAAGAGGCGCAAGCTAGTCAAACAGTTCGCTCTTTCTAGGATGGCCAACGCATTCCGGAAATACAAGCAAAATCTAGCCCATGACTTTGTCAACCAGGGAAAGACTCCGGATTTCAAAGGACAATATGAGAAACTGCAACATGATTGGCCAGAATTTGTGAAGCAAAAGAAATCGGAGCAGTTCCTTGAACTATCGAAAAAAATAAGGAAAATGCGGCCAAGAAGGAGTACAATCATAAACTGGGGCCAGGAGGGTATCGCTTTTGGCAGCCTAGGTGGGAGAAGATGGAGAACGAGCCGAGGGCGCGAGGAATCCGTCCAGGTACGGAGGGATGGGACCCAAGGGCCAAAAGCTGGTGGTACGGGCATGGGGGATCGCCGAACCCGGAGACAGGGGAGTGTGTTTACCAGGGCAAAATAATTACACCCACCAAAAAGCTTATTGAGGCAATGAGGGATGCTCAAGAGGGGAGGATCAAGTTCACCGGAGAGAACGACGCCCGACAAAAGCCCTCGGGAATCCCGAACACGGAGGACGTGTACGAGGCATGGGGCCCATTCCGTGGAAAATAGGGTTCCCCGTAACGATGACCCGTACGGTTACGTAAGCCGTAAGAGAAAGATGGATCGGGAAAAAGATGTTGTGGCGCAGCTTGGTAACGGAAATGGATGTGATGAAGAAAACCGTGAGTGTACTAGTAGCCGAAAGAGAGGCAGCTCGGGCGCAGCATGAAGATCATCCAATGGATCTCGGAAGCCAGCAGCGGAGAAGAAGCAGCGTGGCTTCCACGGAGGCCTCACCGGCTGGTGCACCGACGATAGAAATTACCGCACCGGAGCCTCGGTGGTCGAAATTACTGCACCGGAGCCTCCTCGCTACCCCGTGGACGATATAAAGGAGATGAAAGCATGTCATCCGTATTATCCTATCGGGAACATGTCCATGAAGGTAGCCATCGGCAGTGGCTTTACCACCTGGAGCACTCCACCACAACAACCCCATTCAAGATGGCTATGCTCGTGTCACGGTGGAGGAGATAGTCCAAGGGTTTGAGGACCCGGACATTGACATTGCTACACCCGAAGGGGTGAAAAGACTTGGAGATGTCAAGCGCCAGCTCATTCTATGGCAGAAGAAATTTATCAAGTTTCCAGGCGAGGCGCCAACAAGTCCACCCCCGTACGGTGGTGGTGGTGGCGGTGGCGGTGACGGTGGCGGTGGCGGTGACGGTGGCGGTGACGGTGGCGGTGGTGCTTCACCTAATACACCTCATTCACGTCAGCCAACGCCGCCCCCCCTCCTCGTCCGGCGGGTGATCGGACACCGGTACCGCCCCCAATCCACCTCCGGCGAAGAAGCGAGGCAGTCCCGGGTTATTAACCCGGACCCTTACGTACCTAAGAAAACAAAGGTACCGGAGGTATCACCGAAGCCTCTCCCCACGAGGCCTTGGGAAAGTAGTGCCGAGGAAGTCGAGGCGGGCGCGGCTGCTGATTTAGAGAAATGGAAGGCGAGCGTCAAGAAGAAAATAGAGGGCGAGCCCAAGCCAGTATATTCGACAAGGAAAAGCAATGGGCTAAGTCATTTTTGAACACACCGTCCCAAGCCGCGAAGAATCTGCCCGACGACTATTTACGTGAACTTCGTAGGCAAGCACTCGCGTTCAAGAGGAACCAAGAGTCTGCGGAGAAGAAAGCCTTGGAGGACGAGGCCGAGACAAAATTAGAAAAGGGGAAAGAAGTTGCCCAGCTCGGGGAACAAAGTAAACAATCGATCGCCCCGCTCATAGTGCAAGCCGCCGGTCCGGATGCCCCCGATATCATAGCAGCTGCGGCAGCACATGGATTGACTCGTAGAAAGTGCCGGAGAACAAGCGCCCGACTTAGGTATCACTCTTCGTGCACTCGTTAGGCCTTGATGAGGCGCCAATGAAGGACGTAGTATTTACATATGTGAAGAATGGCCCTCTCATCGAGCCTGCGCAGGAAGAGGATCTACCTCGACAAATGAAAGGTCTCGCTAAATTGGTACAAGGGTTACATAAAACATAAAGACGCCAAAGACTATATCTATGCGGAAGTTAGATATGAGCATCACTTCAAACGTTACCGGGTACAAATTCCTCCGAGTGAATTGTTCCAGTCTGTTCAATCTGCGCGACCTCGACAAATCTATCATCAGTTGCTACGTTCTGTAAGTGATTTATTAATTTCTACCCCATCTCGTTCATTGCCTGCACTATATATATATATATATATATTGTCCTAACTATCTTGTTGTGTACGCTATTATGCAGAATGAAGAAGCGGGAAATGCGAATAAGGAACATCCATGATGTTGGGTTCATTGACCCACACATCGTTAATTCATATGTGTTAGAACACCACCCGCCGACGTGGAGGAAGACTCCGTGGCGGTTTATTAGAAAACAAGCAACGGAAAAGTGATATTCTATTTCCTTACCATTTTGGGTGAGTGTTTCTGTCTTGAGCACATTCTCTTTTGTTTACTCCATGCATGGTATGTGGCTAATCGATGAGTTATGCATGATCGTGCATGTATCGTGTCCGCAGGTTCCACTGGATTCTTATGGTAATTAAAGTTCAGACCTCCTCAGTTCTCGTCCACGACTCTCTGAATATGGATCCGGCGCTTTGGGGTGACATGAGAAAAATGATGCAAAAGTAATTATTTTCATTCATTTGCGCTCTATATCGATCGGCCTATTTCGTTCATCATTTCCTAATATCAAGTAACTAATTAATAACTCTCTTGTTTATTTAATTTTCTTTGCCTCGTAGGGTTTGGAGACGGTTCGTAGATACCAAGGTCGGTGAATTCAAAAAAGAGCTAAATTTTAAAATGGCAAGTGCGGACGACCGGGGATACTCAGCCACCGGGGACCAATCTATGTGGATACTATGTTTGTGAGAGGATCCGGAGATACCGCAATGAGCGGGACCAGAAGTGTGAGAACAACATCCCGAGGAATAACCTCCGGAAGACGCTTAGTCCGAAGCTCGCTTCCGACCACTTCAAGAGGAACTAGCTGGATGGTTGGCGAGGGAAGTCATCGATCCTAGAGGAGAACACTATTACGATGACGTAGAACTTTATATGCACCAGAATTTGTAACTAACTTGTTCAAAATTGTATATGGTCATCCGATATTGAATATATATTGTATATGGTCATCCGATATTGAATATATATTGTATATTCCTCTTGAATTATTTTTGGTTCTAATTTCAAATTTGTTTGAAATTGTACATTCATATGCATGTATGTATACAGTACCGTAGAATATGTGAAACTCCTTCAAAATTAATAAAACCCAAAAGAAATAAAATAATACAAATTAAAAAGAAACCAGATTTAGGGGGAGGGGGGGCTAAACCCTAAACCCTGCGGAGGCCTTTAGTCGCGGTTGGCCAGAAGAACCGCGACTAAAGGTCCTCCGCCCGGCGCCGCCTCGCGGCCCACGTGGACGGGCCTTTAGTCGCGGTTCGTAAGGAACCGCGACTAAAGGAGGGGGCCTTTAGTCGCGCTACTTTGGTCGCGGTTGCGCCACCGCGACTAATGGCAGTTGCCAACCGCGACCAAAGCCCCTTTTTCCACCAGTGGAAGGGGCCGTGCCGTGTGATCACGCAGCCCACGTTTCTATTCAACTTTCAGGACCATCAGCATGGGCGCTTAACTATGAAGATCCAGCGGCTTACTTGCACACCCTCCTCACATCAATGAATTCCTTCTTGACTTACCAGACCACCCACAAATTATTTGAAGTCCATTTTTTTGTTGAGAAAAGGAACCCCACAGGGGATCCCCAGTTTCAATAGAAACTGAGAGTCACTCAGAACATTTACATGGTTCAAGGAACTAACTTCAAAATGAAAAACTAGGACAAAAAACTACTATCTATTCAAACAGAAATTAAAAAAAGGCTAGAATGGAACCCTATCCATCCAAGCAACAAAACCAGAGGCTAGGTACTTGAACCAAAATTACAGGTTTTCAGGCTACACACCACTACAGAGAAAGATAGCTAAGACAAAAAAACGACGATGATGTTGGAGCTTCAGGAAGTGAACCAAAACTAGGTGGTAATCCTCCTCCTCACAGGATTCCATCCGTGATTCTGCCCGAAGACTTCCTGTGCCACATGCGCCATCTTTCTAACTTTTGCAGCCCGTTTTTCTGCAATTTCGACCAAGTGTTAATGAAATGTCAAACAAGAGTAATAACACTTGTGGGGTCTCCAGGACGAATTTTTTGAAAACAAGATTTGTTACTTGTTTTCCAAATAGTCCATACAACCGCCACGGAACTTACAATTACAGCCTGTAATAACATTTGAAGTCCATTGACACCACAATACCACTTCTGTAGTATATCTTGAAGCAAAGTAAAACACAAGCATACAACGAGGATTAAACACGCACACAAAAATCACATACACTCATGATCACGTCTTTATTATTCTTCTCCTATGCTCCACCAGCAAAGAAGCAAGCACCAACTTCCGAGGAATCACGGTCACTTTCTCTTCTTGGATGAATCAGGCGTACTCGGCAGGGTTGGCAACGAGGTAGGTCTCGACAATCTTCATCAGGGCCAGGTAGCCCCCGACGAGCTCCGCCTGTTCCTCCGCGCTCAGCGCCCCGCCACCGTCGAGCCTCTCATACTCCACCTTGAACTTGGCCACGCATGCGCCTTCCCCGGCCGGCTCGAACTTTACCTCAGTCACCTGGGACTTGAGCTGGCCGCTCACCTTGCTGCCCTCCAGCACCTCATTCCTTAGCACTAGCTTCGCGTCGTCGCGGACCAACACGCGGCTCCTGACCATGCTGCCGCCCGCACCTGGCGCCGCTGCTGCCGCTGCGCTGAGCGTCAGGGTGGTGACGCTGCCGGGGCCGCCGTCGCCCTCCACGTCCACGGAGTCGAAGATGCCCGTGCTGGTCTTAACCAAGGCATCACCGGAGCAGGACACCTTCCACATCCGGTCTGCGGACACCGCCAGGGCACAATCCTCGGTGATCACGCAGCCAGCCACCATCTTGTCGGTTCGTCAGTGGACACTAAGTCACTAATCGATGTTGGTAAGTTCTTGCAGACTTGTGATGGCTGATGAGTGTGTGCGTTTTTCAAAGAAGGGATTATGTACATTTATTTATAGGCGCAAGAGGACTGATGAAGCCAATCCTCAACATGTGAAGCCTGGTCTAACATGTGTGTGTGTGTGTGTGGTGGAACATTCCGGGTTCTAGACTTCTAGCAATTCCGGCTGAAGCTGTTCGATCTTCTCCCATGTGTGCTGACTAGCGATTTCTGTTGTTGACTATACTTCTCGTCAGCTGATTAGCGATTTTTGATGGCACCTATAGCCATCACGTACGTGCATGTAGCCGACGAGATCAGCTGACTAAGAATTACTCTAATTTTCAGTCGAGAGAGCAGAATATGTTCAAGACCTCAAACTCATCATATATTAATTACAGTCGGTAATATTTCTCTTTCAACTTAGGGATGTCTGAAAATATAAACTACCCATCTCATCTCGGGTCGAATATCCTTATTGTGCTGCATGCTTTGGACGATGCTATCCCAATGGAGGAGTGCTGATCAAAGAGTGCCCCAGCATTTTCGATGCTGTCAGCCAGCTGTTAGCCGTACCTTCAAGGTCAAGTTGCGGGATCAGCAGCATTGATCGAAGGCAGTCAGCCGGCATCAGAAGAAGTCGGGGAGGCATCGAGAGAAAGCAGCCTTTTTTGAGAAATACTTCTTTAGCTCAACAATATCCGTCCCTGTATAATATTGTACACCATAAGAATGTTACAGTTAAACAAGTGCCTGCCCAACCACCTTTGAATATTACATTCCGAAAGGTACTGAGTGGTAGTAAATGGATTTCCTGGTTACAATTATGCAGGAAACTCATGATGGTTACTTTGAATAATGAGGAGGATCGTTTTGTTTGGACGTTGACATCTAATGGGGTGTTTACTGTTAAGTCAATGTATGAAGATCTTATGTTTGATCATACCCCTTTTTTGAGAAAGTATCTTTGGAAGGTTAAAATACCGCTTAAGATTAAGATTTTTTTGTGGTTCTTGAGTAATAAAGTACTATTAACCAAAGATAATCTAGCTAAACGTCATTGAAATGGGTGTACAAAATGTGTGTTCTGTGGGGAACAGGAGACCATTCAACATCTTTTTATTGATTGTCCGTTAGCCAAGCTCTTATGGCGTACGGTTAATTTCACATATGATCTTCCACCTCCCACCAATATTACTAATATGTTTGGTAATTGGTTAAATGGAGTAGATATATAGACAATCTAAATCTTTTATCTGGATTGGGATTTCTGCTTTATGTTGGTCTATTTGGAGGGTCAGAAATGATATAACTTTTAATAAAAAATCCTCTTTTCATTTTTTGCAGGTTATCCATATGGTCTCCCACTGGGTCCAACTCTGGGCCCTACTCTCCCTGGAGGGACAGCGGGATGCCAAGGCTTCTGGATGCACACGGCTGCTGATGGTTGCTCAGGATATCTTGTGCCAGGCTGGTTGGCGACATACTAGAAGGCTATGATGATCTGTAGTCTTAGTATGGTTTGGTTTCGATGGTTGGTTCTTGTATCAATCCTCGGTGATGCGTGAGTTGTAAACAATATTTTCTTAAACCTTATTTAATAAAGAACCGTATGCATCATCATGATGCAGAAGCCGGGGTATACCCATTTTGAAAAAAATCGAGAGAAAGCAGCCGGGAGCATCCGAGAGAGAGCAGTCGATCGGGAGTGCTAGGACTGTGGCCTCGGAGAATGGACATTTAACTGACAGCCCTGAGCCAGAGGTGACCAGCGATGCCGGAACCGATGCCGCATCAGCTCCGGCTAACACGCAAATCAATCCACCAACAAACACGTAGCTGCTTGGAAATCTCGTTCATAGAGTCCGTCGAAGTTCTAGTTATCTTTGCCGTTGCTCATCGACAATTTGGTTCTTATGTTTGCCCGTGGTCTTGTAGTGTACAAAAGAACTCATCTCAGAGTGTTGGGTGTTGATCTGTACAATACACCATTGAAATTTTAGCTGTCTATATGCATGTCTAGCGCATACCTAGGTGTTGTAGATGGAAAATTGTTTCCAACTGACCACAATAAGTTCATAATATCAAGCGAGTACCCTACATTGTTGACCGCACATTAGGTACTGCAGGTCCTTTGGTCTCTGCGCCGGCTTGGCTGACTTCTTGCCCACCTGTTTGGAAAAATGAAATTTTGCAAGACAATTTATTGGTTTGGGAGAAATATTCAATTGTTTGTATTTAAATAAAAGTAAAATTCCCAATCAAATTTGTAAACCTTTATGTTTTTTGAGCGTACGCCAGAGACATACCATAATTTTATAGAAGGCAGAGGTTTGAGTATAAGAACACAACACTCGCTGCGACCAACAAGCATAGCAATAATTCCACACCGGCTAGTCCAAAAAAAAGCCACCACCAACAAAACAACAACACAAGATGAAAGAGCATATCCTAAGCTAAGCAACAAAGCCACGTCTCGACCGCCGCCGCCAAAGAACAACAATTGCAAAAGGACTCTCCCTGTCGACACACCATCTAAAGGAGATAGATGGCGGAACTCGGTTGGGCCCGAGAAGGCATCGTCTTGGAGTCACCGACAATGGCGTGCATTGTGCCCTTGAAGAACAACCATGGATAGCGGCGAGCACCAGAGGAGGACAACCAGGAACCTCCATATCGTGTCTCCAAACGCGATGCTCCCAACAAAGTGACGGCATTGAGGACGCCGCCATCGCGCCGATCCAACTCAGGACCTATAGGCTTTCTGCAAGAGACATCTACAAGACCAGTGAGAGAGAACAAGATGCATCGACACATTACGCGGTGCCTCCAAGGAGGGGAACGACACTCGCGGGAGTCGTCGTCGCTGGCACCGAGCAAGGCGTGCAAGACGTTCGTCCGAAAAGCCGCATACTTCCCACCCTACCCGCCGGACAAGGACAAACGTCCAAGTTGTTCACACCGCTGTCGCCGCAACACTTCTCCAAAGCCGCTGAAATGTCGTGGAACTCACACGACCCGCACGAACGAGATCCCTCCTTTTTCCCATAGCCTCCCGCCCTTCTTCCACCTCCTGCACGGTCAAGAATTCGCTGCACCATAGCTGTCACCTCGTGATAGATGTGTTACATCCGAAGCCCTAAGGCAAAGATCGGGCCTGAGACTCTGGGAGGGACCAGATCTGGCCCGTTCCACCAGCCACTAGCCCCGCCGGCGTTGCCCCTCCACGGCCTCCGCCGCCTCTAGCATCCGAACACCGGTAGAACCGTTGCTGCGCCACCTGCCGAAACCCCATGACCGGGAAGATCCACGCTACCACCCAGGGAACCGCACTGCCGCCTCGATGCACCGTCTCCTTGGTCCCCGCTTCGCACGCATGCCTCACCACCAAGACGCCTGACCAGCACCTTCGCTCCAACTCGCCGCCGCTTGACACCGCCCCCGCGCGCCGCCTAGCTTATCGTCCCGCCCCACGCGAGGAAGGCCCGATGGGGCTTGCCAACACCTGTCTGCCTCCCTTTGACGGTCGGGCGCCGCCACCACCGCCAGCCTCGGCGGGGGCAGCGGCCAGGAGGGCCGGGACGGGGCAGGTTCGCTCGATCTAGGGTTTTGACCTCCAGGGTCGCCCGCGTGTGCGACCTTGGGGGAGATTTTTTGGGCGTCTCCCGCAACACTAAATTATTGTAAACCTTTTAAGATCAACATGAGGGGAGGAGGTTCAAGAATTCAAGAAAATGGATCTCATCTCCTTGAATGAATGGACGAATAAAGAACAGAAGTGGTTAGAGGAGGATGAAGGGCAATTGCAACTTTCACGATGACAAATAAAAGAGTAAGGAAGAAGATTGATCTCCACCTGTGCTGGCATGCCGGCAGCAAAGCGTGGCCTTAAACCTTTCAACATAACCAGCAGCATGACGCTTAAATTTGAAGATTCCAGCGGTTTACTTGCACGCCCTCCTCACGTTAATGAATTCTTGTTCTTGACTTACCAGACCACTCACAAAATGTTCATGGGTCAGATGTTCAGAGAGAGAGAAGTACGGTGATTATTTGAAGTCTATTGACACCACACATCATACATGTAATATATGATACATTCACCACAAAACCAGACCATATGCATATACTTCTGTAGTATATCTTGAAGCAAAATAAACACAAGCATACAACAAGGATTAAACACTCACACAAATTTCACATACACTCATGATCACGTCTTTATTCTTCTCCCAGACTCCACCAGCAAAGAAATAAACACCAACCCCCGAGGAATCGCTGTCACCTTTCTCATCTTGGCTGAATCAGGCGTATTCGGCAGGGTTGGCAACGAGGTAGGTCTCGACTATCTTCATCAGGGCGATGTAGCCCCCGATGAGCTCCGCCTGTTCCTCTGCGCTCAGCGCCCCGCCGCCGTCGAGCCTCTCATACTCCACCTTGAACTTGGCCACGCATGCGCCTTCCCTGGCTGGCTCGAACTTTACCTCGGTCACCTGCGACTTGAGGTTGCCGCTCACCTTGCTGCCCACCAGCACCTCATTCCTTCGCACCAGTGTCGCGTCGTCACGGACCAACACGCGGCTCCTGACCATGTTGCCGCCCGCACCTGGCGCCGCTGCTGCCGCTGCACTGAGCGTCAGGGTGGTGATGCTGCCGGGGCCGCCGTCGCCCTCCACGTCCACGGAGTCGAAGATGCCCGTGCTGGTCTTAACCAAGGCATCACCGGAGCAGGACACCTTCCACATCCGGTCTGCGGACACCGCCAGGGCACAATCCTCGGTGATCACGCAGCCAGCCACCATCTTGTCGGTTCGTCAGTGGACACTAAGTCACTAATCGATGTTGGCAAGTTCTTGCAGACTTGTGATGGCTGATGAGTGTGTGCGTTTTTCAAAGAAGGGATTATGTACATTTATTTATAGGCGCAAGAGGACTGATGAAGCCAATCCTCAACGGGCTGTGCTCCGGTGTCCCCCCCTGACGAACGACGTTCAGTGGTAAACGTGCGTTTGGTTCGTGACCAGAAAATATGGATGATCCCATCCAAAATGCCGAATATTTCTGAGAAAGGCTGGACCATATGATCCGTGAATTTCATGACTAATCTCACTAGCCGCCTGAGAATCCATGGCCGTCGACGTGACTCCGACACCTACCACCGTCGTATGTGTGGCTCCCCAGCCCAGCGGCGGCCGCCATGTCACGACAAGCGGTGGGCTTGCTTTTCCGCGTGGCTCCCCAGCTCGACATCGGCGGCCTCCAGGGCGCGGTAAGCGGCGGGCTTGATTTTCAACGTGGCTCCCTAGCTCGGCGGCGGCGGCCTCCATGGCGTGGCGAGCAACGAGCTTGCTACGTCTGCACCATACCCAGTCAAAGAAACGGCCTCGCTAAGTATGTGCGGGTAGTGACCTTGGTAGGCACGGGTAGGCGGCCGCCCGCTAGGTCCGGCCTCCACCACAAAGGGAAAAGGACCCGTTAATTACATATTAACCGGTGTGTTATGGGCATATTTATATTTTTCTATTAATCGTTAATTAAACATATTTTATCCCATCCCATCCCGTACATGTTTGCCCATGAACCAAACACACATGTTAAGTTAACCCACGAAGGGGTATCAGCAGATCCTAGCCGTCTAAATAGAACACAGTTTAGGGTGTGGTGGGGTTGGGGGGTGGGGGGGGGGGGGACACCGGAGCAATAGCCATCCTCAACATGTGAATCCTGGTCTAACATGTGTGTGTGTGTGCTGGAACATTCCGGGTTCTAGACTTCTAGCAATTCCGGCTGAAGCTGTTCGATCTTCTCCATGTGTGCTGACTAGCGACTTCTTTTGTTGACTATACTTCTCGTCAGCTGATTAGCGATTTTTGATGGCACCTATAGCCATCACGTACGTGCATGTAGCCGACGAGATCAGCTGACTAAGAATTACTCTAATTTTCAGTCGAGAGAGCAGAATATGTTCAAGGCCTCAAACTCATCATATATTAATTACAGTCGGTAATATTTCTCTTTCAACTTAGGGATGTCTGAAAATATAAACTACCCATCTCATCTCGGGTCGAGTATCCTTATTGTGCTGCATGCTTTGGACGATGCTATCCCAATGGAGGAGTGCTGATCAAAGAGTGGCCCAGCATTTTCGATGCTGTCAGCCAGCTGTTAGCCGTACCTTCAAGGTCAAGTTCCGGGATCAGCAGCATTGATCGAAGGCAGTCAGGCGGCATCAGAAGAAGTCGGGGAGGCATCGAGAGAAAGCAGCCGGGAGCATCGAGAGAGAGTAGTCGATCGGGAGTGCCGGGACTGTGGCCTCCGAAAATGGACATTTAACTGACAACCCTGAGCCAGAGGTGACCAGCGATGCCGGAACCGATGCCGCATCAGCTCGGGCTAACACGCAAATCAATCCACCAACAAATACGTAGCTGCTTGGAAATCAACACTGGTCTGTCGGGAATATCAGTTAGACTTCATTGCGATATTGGAGACGGGTAGATTGAATTTTTCTAATTCATTCATCTCTGGTCTGTCGGGAGGTGTTGAGTTTGCTTGGTTCTGTTTGCCTCCGATTGGTCGTTCAGGAGGGATTCTTGTTAGGATCAACACTTCAACCCTTTAAATAAAAAGGGTGGAGAATGGGGACTTTTGTGTCAAGATTCATGTCCGTTCGAAACACGATGGTTTCGAATGGATCTTAGTATCGGTGTATGGTGCGGCACAAGACACCTATTCTTGTGGCGGGGGATTTTAAAATTTTACGAAAACCCGAGGAGAAAAGTTCTGATAATTTTAATCCTAGGTGGCCCTTCATGTTTAACGCAATTATTGAAAGTCTTAATCTTCGGGAAATCGTCTTATCTGGTCGCCAGTATACATGGGCTAATAGACGAGTCCCTGCGACTTATGAAAAGTTGGATCGAGTGCTAGCTAGTGTGGAGTGGGAGCAGAAATTCCCACTAGTGTCGGTTAGAGCTTTATCTCGCTCCGGGTCAGACCATACTCCTTTGTTGATTGATTCAGGAAGTAAGACTCATCGGGGGAATACGGCTCGTTTCTCGTTTGAACTATCTTGTTTTGAGCAAGAGGGTTTTGATGAGCTGGTTGCAACTGAATGGGCGGCTGGTCCAATTGGCAAAACGCCTATCGAGACTTGGCAGAACAAAATTAGGCACCTACGCAAATTCTTGCGGGGTTGGGCAAAAAATATGAGTGGAAAGTATAAAAAAGAAAAGGAACGTCTGTTAATTTTAATCGACTTTTTAGATATCAAAGCCGAAACTTTCCCTCTCACTGACAGGGAGAGGTTGGATTTAAAACAAGCGATTGATCAATTGAATAAAATTCGATGAGATGAAGAGATTAAATGGGCACAAAGGGCTAAAGTTAAACACATACAGGAGGGAGGGAACAATACAAAATACTTCCATTTGATTGCAAATGGCAAACATAGGAAGAAAAAAATCTTCCAATTAGAGCAAGAAGAAGGCACCATTGTCGGTGACGGTAACTTGAAAGTGTACATTACAGAATATTATAAGAAACTCTTTGAACCGCCCGAAGATAACTATTTTGAAATGATAGAAACTCGTAATGATGATATCCCTCAACTGTCTGAGGAGGAGAATGTCCTCTTAACAGCTAATTTCACTGAGGAGGAAGTCTTTGAAGCCATTGCTCAAATGGAGCATAACAAATCACCGGGCCCTGATGGATTCCCTGTAGAGTTTTATCAGCGGTTTTGGGAAGTAATTAAAATAGATCTAATGGCCATGTTTGGTCACTTTCAGGCTGGGGGTTTTCCTTTATTCAAGCTAAATTTTAGGATCATAACATTGTTACCGAAAAAAGATAATGCGGTACAGATTCAGCAATATAGGCCTATATGTTTGCTTAATGTGAGCTTCAAAATATTCACCAAGGTGTCTACTAATCGGGTGTCGGTAGTGGCACATAAGGTAGTAAAACCTACTCAGACTGCCAGGGAGACACATTTTGGAAGGAGTGGTTGTTTTGCATGAAACAATTCATGAATTACATCGTAAAAAGATGGACGGGGTTCTATTTAAAATCGACTTCGACAAGGCATATGATAAGGTGAAATGGCCTTTTCTTCAACAAGTCTTGCGGATGAAGGGATTTGATCCTGTCTGGTGTGATCGTGTTAAAAGTTTTGTACAAGGGGGAAGTGTAGGGATAAAAGTTAATGATGATATTGGGCACAATTTTCAGACTAAAAAGGGGCAGAGGCAAGGGGATCCATTATCTCCGATTCTATTCAACATTGTAGCTGATATGTTAGTTATCTTGATTGGACGGGCTAAAGATGCTGGTCATGTGGGGAGTCTTATTCCACATTTGGTCGAGGAGGAAGTCTTATTCCACTATTATTTTTATGGAACATGATTTAGAAAAAGCGGTCAATATGGAGCTCATTCTGTGTATCTTTGAGCAGATATCGGGGTTGAAAATAAACTTTCATAAGAGTGAACTATTTTGTTTCGGCAAAGCATCGGAAATGGAACACCAATATAAAGAAATTTTTAGGTGTGCATCCGGAGCGTTACCGCTTAGATATCTTGGTATTCCTATCCACCATAGAATGCTCCGTAATTCTGAATGGAATCCGGTGGAGAATAGGTTTGCAACAAAATTAGGCTGTTGGCGGAGTAAAATGTTATCTTACGGGGATCGTCTTATTCTTATTAACTCCGTTATTACTATCCTGCCTATGTTCATGTTATCTTTTCTGGAGATCCTAAAGGTGTGAGGAAGAAACTCGATTTCTATCGATCTCAATCTGATGAACACAAAAAGAAATATAGATTATCTCGCTGGAATATTATTTGTAGACCAAAAGATCAAGGGGGCTTAGGGATCGAGGTTCTTGAGTTCAAAAATAAATGTTTGTTAAGTAAATGGTTATTTAAATTATTATCGGAAGGAGTTTGGCAGCAATTGTTGCATAACAAATATATTAAAAACAAAACGCTGACTCAAGTGGAGGCGAAACCTACCGATTCACCCTTTTGGATGGGGCTGATGGGAGTAAAAAATGACTTCTTTAAGAGGGGTAAGTTTAAAATTGGGAACGGGATGATGGTTCGGTTTTAGGAGGATGTCTGGTTGGGCGAAGTGTCGTTAGCCCAACAATATCCTTCTCTTTATAATATTTTTCAACGGAAAAATGTGTTGGTATCTACGGTATTGAATCAATATCCTATTAATATTGATTTTAGGAGACATCTTAATGAACATAAGTGGAATTTGTGGTTACACTTATGTGAACAACTAATGATGGTACAACTGAACAATGATAAAGACCAGTTTGTATGGCAGTTAACAGAGTCGGGTTTATTTTTAGTTAAATCCATGTACCTTGATCTTATGAATGGCCATACTAGATTTCTGAGAAAATATCTTTGGAAGATTAAAATACCCCTCAAGATAAAGATATTTATGTGGTTTCTTAGTAATAAAATGTTGCTTACTAAGGATAATCTAATTAAGAGGAAGTGGACAGGTAGTCAAAAGTGTTGTTTCTGTGATAAAAATGAGACTATTGACCACTTGTTTCTTTCTTGTCCATTTGCAAAATTAATCTGGAGAATGGTATATTTTGCTTATAACATTCCTCCCCCCGCTAATATCACGAATATGTTTGGTAATTGGTTCAATGGAGTGAAAAAGAATGATAAGGAGCATATTCGCATTGGAATCTCAGCGATTTGTTGGTCTATATGGACAAGTAGAAATGATATTGTGTTTAATAAACAAAAGGGAACCAATTTTTGCAGGTTATTATTCGTGCGGCGCATTGGATCCAACTTTGGGCGTATCTTCTCCCAGAGAACCAGCGGGATAATATGGCTATTGGATGCAACCGAATCTTGACGGTCGCACGGGATTGCTATTTTCAGGCTACTGGATGTCGGCACACTAGAAGGATTGAAGATTAAAGATGGATAGATTTTGTTTGCTGTTCATCTTTGTGTGGCTGTTTCTTGTTATAGCCTTAGCTTCCATGTGATTATAATAAGTACACCTTTTTGAACTACGTTATTTTAATAAAAGATATGGCTGTGTGCATCTATTGATGCAGAGGCCGGAGCGATGCTCCCATATCGAAAAAAAAGCTGCTTGGAAATCTCGTTCATAGAGTCCGTCGAAGTTCTAGTTACCTTTGCCGTTGCTCATCGACAATTTGGTTCTTATGTTTGCCCGTGGTCTTGTAGTGTACAAAACAACTCATCTCAGAGTGTTTGGTGTTGATCTGTACAATACACCATTGAAATTTTAGCTGTCTATGCATGTCTAGCGCATACCTAGGTGTTGTAGATGGAAAATTGTTTCCAACTGACCACAATAAGTTCATAATATCAAGCGAGTACCCTACATTGTTGACCGCACATTAGGTACTGCAGGTCCTTTGGTCTCTGCGCCGGCTTGGCTGACTTCTTGCCCACCTGTTTGGAAAAATGAAATTTTGCAGGACAATTTATTGGTTTGGGAGAAATATTCAATTGTTTGTATTTAAATAAAAGTAAAATTCCCAATCAAATTTGTAAACCTTTATTTTTTTTGAGCGTACGCCAGAGGCATACCATAATTTTATAGAAGGCAGAGGTTTGAGTATAAGAACACAACACTCGCTGCGAGCAACGAGCATAGCAATAATTCCACACCGGCTAGTCCAAAAAAAAAGCCACCACCAACAAAACAACAACACAAGATGAAAGAGCATATCCTAAGCTAAGCAACAAAGCCGCGTCTCGACCGACGCCTCCAAAGAACAACAATTGCAAAAGGACTCTCCTCGACACACCATCTAAAGGAGATAGATGGCGGAACTCGGTTGGGCCCGAGAAGGCATCGTCTTGGAGTCACCGACAATGGCGTGCATTGTGCCCATGAAGAACAACCATGGATAGCGGCGAGCACCAGAGGAGGACAACCAGGAACCTGCATGTCGTGTCTCCAAACATGATGGTCCCAACAAGGTAACGATGTTGAGGACGCCGCCATCGCGCCGATCCAACTCAGGACCTATAGGCTTTCTCAAAGAGACATCTACAAGACCAGTGAGAGAGAACAAGATGCATCGACACATTACGCGACGCCTCCAAGGAGGGGAACGACACTCGCGGGAGTCGTCGTCGCTGACACCGAGCAAGGCGTGCAAGACTTTCGTCCGAAAAGCCGCATACTTCCCACCCTACCGGCCGGACAAGGACAAACGTCCAAGTTGTTCACACCACTGTCGCCGCAGCACTTCACCAAAGCCGCTGAAATGTCGTGGAACTCATACGACCCGCACGAACGAGATCCTTCCTTCTACCCATAGCCTCCCGCCCTTCTTCCACCTCCTGCACGGTCAAGAATTCGCTGCACCATAGCTGTCACCTCGTGATAGCTGTGTTACATCCGAAGCCCTAAGGCCAAGATCGGGCCTGAGACTCTGGGAGGGCCCAGATCTGGCCCGTTCCGCCAGCCACTAGCCCCGCCGGCGTTGCCCCTCCACGGCCTCCGCCGCCTATAGGATCCGAACACCGGTAGAACCGCTACTACGCCACCTACCGAAACCCCATGACCGGGGAAGACCCACTACCACACAGGGAACCGCACTGCCGCCTCGATGCACCGTCTCCTTGGTCCCCGCTTCGCACGCATGCCTCACCACCAAGACGCCTGACCAGCACCTCCGCTCCAACTCGCCGCCGCTTGACACCGCCCCCGCGCGCCGCCCAGCTTATCGTCCCGCCCCACGCGAGGAAGGCCCGATGGGGCTTGCCAACACATGTCTGCCTCCCTTTGACGGTCGGGCGCCACCACCACCGCCAGCCTCGGCGGGGGCAGAGGCTAGGAGGGCCGGGACGGGGCAGGTTCGCTTGATCTAGGGTTTTGACCTCCAGGGTCGCCCGCGCGTGCGACCTTGGGGGAGATTTTTTTGGCGTCTCCCGCAACACTAAATTATTGTAAACCTTTTAAGATCAACATGAGGGGAGGAGGTTCAAGAATTCAAGAAAATGGATCTCATCTCCTTGAATGAATGGATGAATAAAGAACAGAAGTGGTTAGAGGAGGAAGAAGGGCAATTGCAACTTTCACGATGACAAATAAAAAGGAAGAAGATTGATCTCCACCTGTGCTGGCATGCCGGCAGCAAAGCGTGGCCTTAAACCTTTCAACATAACCAGCAGCATGACGCTTAAATTTGAAGATTCCAGCGGTTCACTTGCACGCCCTCCTCACGTTAATGAATTCTTGTTCTTGACTTACCAGACCACTCACAAAATGTTCATGGGTCAGATGTTCAGAGAGAGAAATACGGTGATTATTTGAAGTCTATTGACACCACACATCATACATGTAATATATGATACATTCACCGCAAAACCAGACCATATGCATATACTTCTGTAGTATATCTTGAAGCAAGATAAACACAAGCATACAACAAGGATTAAACACTCACACAAATTTCACATATACTCATGATCACGTCTTTATTCTTCTCCCAGACTCCACCAGCAAAGAAATAAACAACAACCTCCGACGAATCACGGTCACCTTTCTCATCTTGGCTGAATCAGGCGTACTCGGCAGGGTTGGCAACGAGGTAGGTCTCGACTATCTTCATCAGGGTAAGGTAGCCCCCGATGAGCTCGGCCTGTTCCTCCGCGCTCAGCGCCCCGCCGCCATCGAGCCTCTCATACTCCACCTTGAACTTTGCCACGCATGCGCCTTCCCCGGCCGGCTCGAACTTTACCTCGGTCACCTGCGACTTGAGCTGGCCGCTCACCTTGCTGCCCTCCAGCACCTCATTCCTTAGCACCAGCGTCGCGTCGTCGCGCACCAACACGCGGCTCTTGACCACGCTGCCGCCTGCACCTGGCGCCGCCGCTGCCGCTGCGCTGAGCGTCAGGGTGGTGACGCTGCCTGGGCCGCCGTCGCCCTCCACGTCCACGGAGTCGAAGATGCCCGTGCTGGTCTTAACCAAGGCATCACCGGAGCAGGACACCTTCCACATCCGGTCTGCGGACACCGCCAGGGCACAATCCTCGGTGATCACGCAGCCAGCGACCATCCTGTCGGTTCGTCAATGGACACTAAGTCACTAATCGATGTTGGCAAGTTCTTGCAGACTGGTGATGGCTGATGAGTGTGTGTGTTTTTCAAAGAAGGGATTATGTACATTTATTTATAGGTGCAAGAGGACGGATGAAGCCAATCCTTAACATTTTTTTTTGAAACGGGCAAAAAAGCTTTTGCCTTATATTGATATAGGAGAAGCAAACAGGGGAATGGCAAGAGCCATGAAAAAAACAAAAAAGGAAAACGGGGGAGAGAGCCTCCCCCGTCGCAGCACCGGCAAGGATCCAATCCTTCCCCTCTTCTCTGATCCTGTGCATGACCACCGATGGCAAGGAGGACTTATTGTTGAAGACCCGCTCGTTCCTCTCTTTCCAGATCTCCCAGGCGATGAGCATAATAGCTGAGCGTAGGCCTTTTGGGGAGGAGGTGGTGGTCTTCGACACAGCCAACCAATAATCCAGGACTTTCGACCTTCCTTCGCCAAGGCTACTGAGGAGGTCTGGACAAGAGAGCCAAGAAGCCGCAGCCGTCCAAATGCGCCTGGAGAAGCGGCATTCAAAGAGAATGTGTCGAGCTGTCTCCGGGGAAGTGCGGCAGAGCTGACATGTAGGTTGATGTGGCCACCCGCGTTTGGCCAAGCGGTCAGCGGTCCAAAGACGATTTTGCACTGCGAGCCAGGAAAAAAAGCGGCACTTAGGAGGGGCCCAGGTCTTCCAAACGATGTGCCCGAACTGGCATGGCAGGGAGGCAAGGAACTGGACCTTGTAGGCGGAGCTGGCGGAGTAGCACCCGTTAGGGGTCAAAGTCCAAACAATGGAGTCCTCCGTGTCTGGGATAAGTTGGACATCTGCCAGGCGTTCCCAGAGGCGGACATATTCGCCAAGGTGATCGACAGTGAAATCATCAACCGCAATGTCCGAGACCCAGTTGGAACCAGCAAGGGCATCTTGGACAGTTCGATTTTTCCTCTTGGACGCCTTGAAGATAAGGGGGGCCAGGTCTTTAGGAGGGGCGCCGTGAAGCCAAGAAGAAGACCAGAAAGAGGCCTTAGCACCATTTCCGATGGTGACACGGGTAGCCGCGTTGAAAAGGTCCAGGTCGGAAGCATCGTTGGGGGTTTCGGAACCCACCCAAGGTTTTTCAGGAGCCGTCCACTCAAACCATAACCACCGAAGCCTAAGGGCTCGGGAAAACTTCTCCATGTCTAAAACCCCCAAACCGCCGAGATCCTTGGGGCGACAAACCTTCTGCCAGTTGACTTTGCACTTTCCTCCACTCACAACCTCCTTACATGCCCAGAGCATGCCACGACTGATCTTAGAAAAGGCCTTGAGGATGCCTTTGTCAGCCTTTAAAGCCGTCAGTAAGAAGATCGGCATAGAAGAAAGCACAGATTTAACAAGAGCCGTGCAACCAGCGCGATTGAGGAATTTCCCCTTCCAAGGGTTTAGGCGAGACACCGCCTTGTCGATGTACGGTTGAAGGTCCACCCGCCTAAGTCTTCCGAGGGAGAGGGGCAGCCCGAGATATTTAATGGGAAAGGGGACCGTAGCAGCTGGGAAGTCCGTAAGAATCTCCTCCAGGTTTATGTTGTCGCATTGGATGGGGGCAATGGAACTCTTGGACACATTGGTAACGAGGCCAGAGACTTGCCCAAAACTTTGCAGAATGTTCGCCAGTCCTTCGACATCATGTTTAGTGGGTGAGAGGAAGATGACGGCATCATCCGCATAAAACGAGACCCTGGGGCCCTGTATACCGCCAGGCATAGCAGAGAGCAGGCCCGATTCCGTCGCCTTTTCTAGCAGCCTCTGAAGTGGGTCAATGGCGATGTCAAAGAGGAGGGGCGAGAGAGGGTCGCCCTGACGAAGGCCACGACCATGAAGGATGTCTTTCCCGGGGATTCCGTTGAGGATAATCCTAGAGGAGGCCGTGGAGAAAAGGGTCACTAGAAGGGCCCTCCATCTCTGAGGAAAACCAAGGCGTTGCAACAGATCCAACATATAGTCCCAGCGAACCGTGTCGAAAGCCTTGGCAATGTCCAGCTTGATGAGGAGGGACGGTGTTTTGGTGCGGTGTAAGCGACGGGCAGTGTTCCTGACATACAAGAAATTGTCATGGATAGTTCTCGTCTTGATGAAAGCGCTCTGACTTCGAGAAACAATGTCGTTCATCTTTGGGCTAAGCCGCCGAGCCATGGCTTTAGCAACTATCTTCGGGACCACGTGGATGAGACTGATGGGTCTGAAGTCAGAGATAGATTCCGCACCATCCTTCTTAGGTAAGAGCACGACGTTGGCAGTGTTGATGATGTGAAAATTAGAAGCCGACAGCTCGGAGAAGGCATTGATGACGGCCATAAGGTCGGACTTGATCACATCCCAACATGAACGAAAGAAGGCGATGGAGAAACCGTCAGGGCCCGGGGCCTTGTCGGCAGGCATGTCATCCAGAGTCTCCTTAACTTCATCTTCAGAGAAAGGCAGGCCGAGGTCCCCCAGAAGGTGGGTTGTGGGGTTCAAAGCATCCCAGTTGAAGTCAAGCGAACGGGGAGGAGGTCGACCAAGAGAGCGCGAGAAGTGGTCAAAGATCAGCTCGGCTTTGTCTTCATGGGACACGGCCCAACCTGCGTTATGCTTGAGTCTCACGATGTGGTTTTTACGCTTCCTCGCATTGACCCGAAGGTGGAAGAACTTTGTGTTGGCGTCGCCCTCGCGGAGGTATCTAATTCTGGAAGCTTGACGTTTGCGGGACCTCTCAAGGGCCGCAAGACCTTTAACCCGGCGTTTCAGATTAGCGCGGAGCCAACATTCGTCCTGTGAGAGAGCGCGGGATTCTTGAGCCACGTCTAGTTGCAAGATGACATCCAGGGCCATGAGGAGTTGCAGTTTGCTGTCGGAGAAGAGACCCTTGCTCCAAGCTCTGAGTCCCTTAGCGATGACCTTAAGCTTGTGGTTGATGACATGCACCGGCTGAGTATGGGAGGTGGGCGCGGACCAAGCTTGTTGAACCACCTCCAAGAACCCCGGCATCTTGGTCCAGAAGGACTCAAAACGAAAGACCGGCGGTTTCCGTGGACCACTTTGGTTAGATAGCAGGAGGGGGCAGTGGTCAGAAAGAGACGAGGACAGAGCGTGAAGCACGTGATTCTCAAAACTGAGGTCCCAGGCCGTATTGCAGAAAGCCCGGTCGAGACGGACTAGAGTGGGAGTTTGCCTTTCATTGCTCCAGGTAAACTTTCTGTTTTGCAGCTTTAGCTCTTTGAGTTGGCAAGTAGCGAGGGCTCTTCTGAAAAGACCCATAAGGCGGAAGTTGAGGTTGCTGTTGTTCTTATCTTCCGCTTGGTAGATGAGATTGAAATCTCCAATGATGAGCCATTTGGAGTCGTCAGCGGGTTTATCCGCGATGGTCTCGTTGAGGAAAGCTTCTTTCTCGGCGTGATCTGTTGGGCCATAAACAGTAGTAAGCTTGAAAGTGGTGCCGCATGCACGGATGGAAACGAAAGCCGAGATCAGAAAAGTGCCGATGTGGATGTTGGAGACCTCCACATGATCCTCGTTCCAAAGCAAGAGGATGCCGCCCCGAGTACCAATGGCAGGCCGGTGGGCGAAGGAGCGAAGCCTAAAACCGCCGATGTAAGAAGCCGTTTGTTGATCGATATGGTCGAGTTTGGTTTCTTGAATGCAAGCAATATGACAGCGGGTATCAGCGAGAAAGGCATGAACGGTGTCTTTACGACCTTGATCATTAAGCCCACGGGTGTTCCAATCAGCGATGGAGATGTCTGGACCGATCATGACGATGAAAAAAACAAAACGGGGAGGTAGCACTACAATGACGGCACACAGCAACTTGTCCAGTAAACGAAAAGACGGAAGAAACGCAGATGGAACAGCACCACTAAACATGCACGTCAAGAACCTCAGATTCGCACCCTCCTGGGCCTCCCATGGCGATAAGCGACTCGTCAACTTTGGTCATGCTGCGGATGTTGAGCTTGAAAAGCTTGGTGAGGGCCTCGATCGCCTTGTCCGGAAGCGGGGTGCTGAATTTGTCGATGTAAGCCTTTCTAGCATCCAGCAGAGGGACTCCAACATCGGCCACTCCCATCTTGGTGTTCAGAACTTGGACGGCCTTATCCAAGGCGTGCATCTTCGGCTTGTTGATCAACCGGGCGCTGCGTCTAACCACAGAAGCGGACTGAGCCTCTGGCTGCATGGGCAGCGGTGGAGATGGCGTAGGGCGCGGAAGGAGCGGAGCTTGTGGGCGCACAAAAAGGCTGCCGATGGTGGCAGCAGCACTTTCCTCCGCAACGGGGTCGTCGAGCGCCAGATCAAAACCCTCCGCTTCGGTTCCAACAGCAGCATCTTCCCAGGAGTCCGGCACCACCGCCGGAGAAAGCGTCGGGGATGGGGTCACCTGCCGGAGAGGCGAAACCAGGGGCGTCGCGGCGTTGTCCATGTCCACATCCGTCCAGGAGCTCGAAAGGGTTGGCTCGATCAACACTTGAGGAGGGGGCGAAGCCAACCGCGAGAAACCCCGGGTGAAAGCCGGAGGTAACTCCTTGATGGTGGACGACCAATCCTTGCAGGCCGTGTCGCAAGTGATGACGGAGAGGAGCTTCATCTTCTGCGGGGGCTCGGTAGCGGCGCTGTGATGTGTGTCGGAGCGGCGACGGTGACCCTCACGGCGGCCAGAAGAGCGATCAGTCACGCGCCCATAGGGGCGACCCTCCCTGCTGCCATGATGGTGCCCTGCAGACTTGGCGCGGAGAGAGCGGGAGGAGTTGCGGCGTGAGGGCTCGCGGCGAGGCTCCCTCCGCTCCTCGTCATCGTCGTCATCACGGTGGTGGTGTCTGCGCAGCGTCCTGTCATCGCAACGAGAGCTCATGCGAGAGTAACATGTGAAGCCTGGTCTAACATGTGTGTGTCTGTGGTTGAACATTCCGGGTTCTAGACTGAAGCTGTTCAATCTTCTCCCATGTGTGCTGACTAGCGACTTCTTTTGTTGACTATACTTCTCGTCAGCTGACTAGCGATTTTTGATGGCACCTATAGCCATCACGTACGTGCATGTAGCCAGCCAACGAGATCAGCTGACCATACTTGATACTTGATACTCTATGATCTATAATAAATGGCCGTGTGCATCAATTGATGCAGAAGCTGGGCTATTGCTCCTTTATTTAAAAAAAAAAAGAATTACTCTAATTTTTAGTCAGGTGAGCTTTATTTGCATCCTAAAATATTTTGTACTCACACTTTTTAGGTTTTAATTTTAAATTAAGAAAATATATTAATATTGTAAATATAACAATTACACCTAGTCTCTGCACCAGCAAAATGTACAAAAAAATTAAGTATGCACACGACAAAGAAAACAATAAAAGAGTGTTAGATTATATGTTTCGGTTAAGCTAGACTTGTAACGCAAGCTAGGGTTTTAGGCTTAGTCGGTTGGCTCTACTATTTATATCCCTTGTACCCCAAACAGTTTTGTATCAATTGTGAGACATAATACAATCTTACATGGTATCAGACTAATCGATCCTGACCTATGGCGCCGCCGCCTAAGCCGCCGCCGCCTGGTTACTTCGACCAGCACGCCAAGGCCGCCGCCGCCGCCGAGGCCTCGGCCTCTTCTACCCGTCCCACGGCTACTCCTCTCTCCTACACAGACACCATAGCCGATGTCACCCCCTTCATACCTATTACTTTAGATCTTGCCCAACACAACTACTACCATTGGCGCCACCTCTTTGAGGTTCACCTCGGGCGCTGCAACCTCCGTCATCACATCGCCGCCGACGCCGCCCCTCGTCCTGACGACGCTCGCTGGATCACTGATGATCTCGCCATCATCCAATGGATCTACACACGCGTGTCCACGGAGATTTTCAATCTCGTTTTCCGTGAGGCCGCCACCGCCGCCGCCCTCTGGGCGTCCCTGCACCAGCTCTTCCAGGACAACGCTGACGCCCGGATCAACAACCTCCACTCCGCGATCCGCAACACCCCTCAGGGGGACTCCTCGCTCAGCGTCTACTGTCAGCGCATCCAGACGATGGCGGATGAGCTCCGCGAACTAGGCGATCCTATGCCTGATCGCCAGCTTATCAACATCCTTCTCCAAGGGCTCGGCGATCGGTTCAAGACTCAAGCGGCCATGATTCCCTTCATGCAGCCTCGCCCTTCCTTCAAGGAGATCCGGTCCCTGCTGCAGAACGCCGATGATGACCTCACACGGCGGGAGGCGCGGCCTCACGTCTTCGCCGCCTCCACCCGGCCGCCCCTGCTGCCTACTCCTGCACCGGCAGGCCCGACGAGCCAGCCCACTGCCGCGGCAGGACCCCCGGTACCGTTTCCAGCCTCGGCCGGGCAGCCTCCTCCTGGCTGGCGTCCCAGCCCCAACTACAAGGGCAAGAATCCGATGTACTGGCCGCCGCGATCTGCCACTCCACCAGCCGCCTCGATGCCCGCGCCAGCACGTGCCGCTCCTCCTGCTTGGCGCCCGCTACCGGCGGTACCGACGCCTGCGCCAGCACTTGCCGCGCCGCCTACCTGGCGCCCTCCTCATGATCCCTGGACCGGCATGGTTCAGGCTTGGTCCATGCCCTGGGTGGCCCCCTCTTCGATCGGCGCTCCTCCAGCTTACACGGGTGCCTGGGCGCCGGGTCTTCGCCCCCACACTGGTTCCCCTGGACTCCTCGGCCAGCGCGCCCCGCCGAACGCCTACCACGCTGGCCCGGCCTACTACGACGGGGGGATGCCATACATGCCATATCAGCACCCCCAGATGTTTCAGCCTTCGCCTGTCCTCATGCCGCCTGCTCCAACTGCCCCGCTGCATCAACCGACCTCCGCTCCTTCACCGAGCTGGGACCAATCTGCGTTCTTGCAGGCCATGAACAACTTCGCTGCCCAGGGAAACTCAGGTATGGACTGGATTTTCGATTCCGGTGCTTCTAGTCACATGTCTGCTTCTAGTAATATGCTTGTCAAATTTTTCCACCACACCACTTTCATCCATAGTCCTAGGAAACGGCACTACTATACCTATATATTGCACCGGCCAAACCTCCATACCTACACCCACCAAACAACTCCTCCTACGTGATGTCCTTATCGCACCCGCGCTAATCAAAAACTTAATTTCTGTTCGTCAGTTCACCCGTGACAATCTTGTTTCTATGGAATTTGGTCCGTTTGGTTTATCTGTGAAGGACTACCAGACCAAAGCGGAGATCGCTCGGTTCAATAGCTCCGGCGACCTCTACACTCTCCATGGCGCCGCCACCCACGACCCACCCACCTCCATGGCGGCATCCGTCGACCTCTGGCATCACCGTCTCGGCCACCCCCACAACGCTACCTTGTCTTCTATACTTAGCGAATTTTCAATAAATTGTAATAAGGATAGTCATAATACCTCCATGTGTCCCTCTTGTCAGCAAGGAAAACATGTTCCACTACAAGAAAAGTTGCCATGGCCGACGAAGTTGAAGTCGCGCCGTGGTTGCTGGTGTACCATGGCCGACGATTTTGGTCCCTCCGTGGTGCATGTCAAAACTTTTTTTTCTCGTTTTTGAGGCCACCTAGCCCGACGAAAGCGGCCAAAACGTCGCGTATGGTGGCCCGGGACGTGGTGCATCGCGAATTCTCGGGTTCGCCGGCCGAGTCAACGCAAATCCGCACCGCCGAGGGATGTAGGGCCCGGATGGCAGCCTCTCCGGCATTGTTTTTTTCTCGATCGCGCCATCTCGTTCAACGTTCTCCGATCGAGCCGTTTACGATGCAGGATCATGGGTCCCGCATGTCATCCTCTATGAACCAAAATTCTTTCTATTCTTGGATTTTTTTGACCCCCGATTTCTGGCTACTTCCTTTTTCTTTTGATCCCTTGCCGCCTTGGAAACGTTGAGACCGCTGTCTGCTAAATGGGACCCGCATGTCATCCTCTATGTGCAATCAACTTTCTTTTCTTGGAGTTTTTTTTGGCACCTCAAATTTGGTCACTTGCCTTTTTCTTTCGATCCCCTGCCGCCTTTCAAACGGTGATACCGCTGCTGCTAAATGGGACCCGCATGTCATCCTCTATGTACTATAAAACTTTCTTTTCTTGGAGTTTTTTTGGCACCTCAAATTTGGTCACTTGCCTTTTTCTTTCGATCCCCTGCCGCCTCTCAAACGGTGATACCGCTGCTGCTAACAGGGACCCGCATGTCATCCTCTATGCACTATAAAACTTTCTTTTCTTGAATTATTTTTGGCACCTCATATTTGGTCACTTGCCTTTTTCTTTCGATCCCCTGCCGCCTCTCAAACGGTGATACCGCTGCTTGCTAAATGGGACCCGCATGTCATCCTCTATGTACTATAAAACTTTCTTTTCTTGGAGTTTTTTTTGGCACCTCAAATTTGGTCACTTGCCTTTTTCTTTCGATCCCCTGCCGCCTCTCAAACGGTGATACCGCTGCTGCTAAATGGGACCCGCATGTCATCCTCTATGTACTATAAAACTTTCTTTTCTTGAATTATTTTTGGCACCTCATATTTGGTCACTTACCTTTTTCTTTTGATCTCATGCCACGTTTGAAACGTTGAGGAACCTGCAGGCTCATGGGACCCGCATGTCATCCTCTATGTACTATAAAAGTTCATTTTCTTGGTTTTTTTTCACCCTCTGATTTTTGGCAATTTCTTTTTTCTTTTGATCCCCGCCGCCTCTCAAACGGTGATACCGCTGCTGCTAAATCGGACCCGCATGTCATCCTCTATGTACTATAAAACTTTCTTTTCTTGAATTATTTTTGGCTGCTCATATTTTTTCACTTGCCTTTTTCTTTCGATCCCCCGCCGCCTCTCAAACGGTGATACCGCTGCTGCTAAATGGGACCCGCATGTCATCCTCTATGTACTATAAAACTTTCTTTTCTTGAATTATTTTTGGCTCCTGATATTTTTTCACTTGCCTTTTTCTTTCGATCTCATGCCACGTTTGAAACGTTGAGAGACCCGCTGGCTCATGGGACCCGCATGTCATCCTCTATGTGCTATAAAAGTTTCCTTTGTTGGATTTTTTTTCACCCTCTGATTTTTGGCTTGCCTTTTTCTTTTGATCCCCTGCCCCCTTTGAAACGTTGAGTAAGTCTGTTGGCTCAAGGGACCCGCATGTCATCCTCTATGTCCATCAACTTTCTTTTCTTGGATTTTTTTTCACCCCCTAATTACTAGCTACTTTCTTTTTCTTTTGATCTCAAGCCGCATTACAAACATTGAGACCGCTGCTGCAAAATGGGACCCACATGTCATCCTCTATGTACAATAAATCTTGGATTATTTTTGGCTCCCGATATTTGGTCACTTGCCTTTTTCTTTCGATCTCATGCCACCTTTGAAACGTTGAGTAAGCTGCTGGCTCATGGGTCCCGCATGTCATCCTCTACGAACAATAAAAGTTTCCTTTCTTGGAGTTATTTTTGACCCCTAATTTCTGGCTATTTGCCTTTTTCTTTTGATCCCCTGCCCCCTTTGAAACGATGAGGACGCTGTTGGCAGGTCGGTCCCACATGTCATCCTCTATGAACAATAAAAGTTTCCTTCGGTGGATTTATTTTTGACCCCTAATTAATTTCTGGCTATTTCCTTTTTTTTCTTTTGATCCCCTGCCGCCTTGGAATTGTTGAGAATGCTGCTGCCTCATTTTTCTTTTGGTCCTGTGCCGCCTTGGAAACGTTGAGACCGCTGCTACAAAATGGGACCCGCATGTCATCCTCTATGTACAATAAAGTTTCTTTTCTTGGATTATTTTTGGCTCCCGATATTATGTCACTTGGCTTTTTCTTTCGATCTCATGCCGACTTTGAAACGTTGAGGATGCTGCTGCCTCATGGGTCCCGCATGTCATCCTCTCATAACGATAAATGTTTTCTTTTCTTGTATTTTTTTACCAACTGATTTTTGGCTTTTTTTTATTTTCGATCCCCTGCCGCCTTTGAAACGTTGACGACGCTCGCTGGCTCATGGGTCCCCGATGTCGACCTCCCCGTACAAGAAACATGTGATATTTTATTTTGCGAGACAATAAACGTTGTATTTCGCTCTGAGCTATTGCAAACGGATAAATTAAATCTTTATATCTACATAAACAAACTTATATGTTGAATCTCCTTGTTTTTTGTTTTTGCGAAGCATAGGACTTTCCTGTTTTTTTTTTTAGAAAAATTCGACCTTTCCTGTTTTGGAGTGGGCTGAAATTGTACGAGTCAAAAGGCCCAGCAGGATAGTTCGAAGGCCCGGATGTCCGTGATACGTACCCAATTGAAATCTTTCTTTTCTTGGATTTTTTTTCACACCCCGATTTCCGGCTACTTCATTTTTCTTTCGGTCCCGTGCCGCCTTGGAAGCGTTGAGACCGCTGCTATAAAATGGGACCCGCATGTCATCCTCTATGTACAATAAAGTTTCTTTCTTGGATTATTTTTGGCTCCCGATATTATGTCACTTGCCTTTTTCTTTCAATCTCATGCCGACTTTGAAACGTTGAGGAAGTCTGCTGGCTCATGGGTCCCGCATGTCATCCTCTATGAACAATAAAAGTTTCCTTTGTTGGATTTATTTTTTCCCCTAATTTCCGGCTATTTGCCTTTTTCTTTTGATCCCTGCCCCCTTTGAAACGATGACGACGCAGTCGGCAAGTCGGTCCCACATGTCATCCTCTATGAACAATAAAAGTTTCCTTTGATGGATTTATTTTTGACCCTAATTAATTTCTGGCTATTTACTTTTTTCTTTTGATCCCCTGCCGCCTTGAAATAGTTGAGGATGCTGCTACCTCATGGGTCCCGCATGTCATCCTCTCAGAAAGGTAAATGTTTCTTTTCTTGAATTTGTTTACCAACTGATTTTTGGCTTATTTTTCTTTCGATCTCCCGCGACCTTTAAAACGTTGACGACGCTCGCTGGCTCATGGGTCCCCAATGTCGACCTCCCCATACCGCAAATCCTCTTTCCGCAAAGGTTGTATTTCTAGATAGATAAGGTGGATTCGAATCGCCATGGTTCAGTGCAGCTCGTGTAAGCCTTCTTGCACTCGATTAATGGAAGTAGTGTATAGCAAGGTCAAGACATGTGGCTCGGTGTAATGAATCTATTTGAATCATGTTGTGGGTTCAATCTGATAGTTCTCTAACAGGTCAGCCAAAATAGAAATTAAGTTTTTTTCTAAAACGGAAATGCAAATTAAGATGAACACAAACATTAGTTATCATAATAGCTGATCATACATACATACTTGCTAAGAGAAAAAGCTTGCCAGAGTTTTACCACCCATACAATTAATTAGCAGTTCATATAAGATAACCTTATATAAGTATAACTACAAATGCATTTGCTAAGGGCTCATGGGGCAACAGAACTAGACAACCGCGAACTTTATGACCAGCATGTCACAGCGGCATCGAAAGATCTTGACCTTCAACTTTGATCCAATGCGAAGTTTGGCACCGTCAATGAACTTTTTCCACCCGGAAGTAACAGCCAAGCGGCCATCTGTGGGACCGACGGAGTACCGTCCCTCCACGGTGAGACCTTCACTCTCCATGACGAGGGAAATCTTGCCCCTTCGGCCAGCATTGAGATCCTTGGCGATACTTTTAGGCAATTTCTGATTCAAAGCAAGAGATACCACCAAAAATTAGTCAATGGCACCAATGCACTGAACCATGTGAGACTTTGAGCAGAGAAGACATCAAGATAAGAGCAATTATGCTGTCATATACTCACGAACATAGCCTTCAGATGCGTCCTGGTCACCACACGGGTGGCCACAGCAATGAGCTGAGACCTCGGTGATCCGGCCGGGCAGGTGCAGGAGCCCGGGCTGGTACACGAGCTGGTGCCGATGCAGGAGACTCGCCGGGCAGGTGCGAAACGGTGCCTCTAGAGGAACCGGTGCCGATGCGAGAGACTCTGGGCAGGTGCAGAAACGGTGCAGCTAGAGGAACCAAGTGCCGATGCGGAGAGCCTGCCGGGCGTGTGTAGTATATGGGGCCTCTACAGGAACCAATGTCGATGTAGGGGACTCGCTGGGTAGATGCAGAAACGGAGCCGGTACAGGAACCGGTGCCGATGCGGGAGAGTGGGAAGCCGGTGCCGGTGCCGGTGTGGTTGCCCTTTGTGACATCCGCTCATGTTCCATCGGGGATCTGCAGCTTTGATCATGTTAAACCCAAAGCAAGCTAGAACAGAGGGAATGGTTTAGAACAACTGCTCGTAACAGCTTATCAAAAGATATGAGTAGAAAAAGTTACATATTATATATTTGGAAGTGTCTCCAACTCAGTAAGCAGCTACGTATATCCGCCCGTTTGAGCTTTCGATCCTCAGCTCGTCGCCCTTCTTCACACCGTAGTCAAAAGCAAACTTTCTCCAATCATGTCCATACAAATATGTGATGGCCTGCGTCTTGTAGACATACACCTCATAGACCGTGTAGGTGTTCATCAATTTGCCATTGCCATGCATAGTGAAAGACCCTTCATGCGGACACATCCGGTTAATCATAGGACGAAGTTCACAAGGTACGATACCGCATGTGAAAATTGATACAAATGTAAGAAGCAGGAAGACTAAAAACAAGACTTTACTATATGCCAATTCATGCTAAACCACTGAGAATACATACCCGTAACTCTGTGAAGGAGCTACTAGAAAGGTAGATAGAGCCATAGGAGGTGTTATATGCGGGGTATGTACATGGGCCCGCCATATTCCCGCAAGCTCTGCATCGGGATGGTGAAGGAAACATGGGAGGTACTACTGGTGCGTAGCGCTGAATGTAAGTGGAAGAATTAGGTTGTGTAAAGTGCATAGTTCAGAGCAATGCAAATGTTGACAAGCGAGTGCATAACACTATGTTACAAACCGAACAATGAAAAATTAGTGTATGATGAATATAAGCATGCTAATTTGGTGTTTCCGAATTCCAAAAAGCATTAGACAGAGTCGGTGATAATATCAGACATAAATCATGGCATGTATATGTGGCTTAAGAAAATATACCCGAACCCTTGGATGGTTACGGCCCGGCTGGTCCTTGGACTTGAGCTTATATAAGCATCCGTAAGGTGGGGCCGACAAGAACTTGGTGGCAGCCTCTCGCAGATGCCTCATCAGCTAGCAGTTGCAATCCTTTTGACCAATGAAGGGTTAGCAGCTTCAGTCCGCATATGAAAATTGAAGAGCAATGTACATCGACAGTGATATATAAAATGAATCTATGAGACACTGATGCATATAGTGCTGGATGTAAGTGTAAGAATAGGTGTGTGTGTGTTTCTGAACTATTGGTAAGCATTAGACAAAGCCGGCAATAAACGTGACAAAAATCAAATCATGTATGAGGATTAAGAAAATATACCCGCTATCGAAAAGGGTACCACCCAGCTGGCCCGTGGCCTTGTGCTTGAGGAGGTTTTCGAAGATGGTGGCGGCACCATCGTCTTCACAAAGCAGCCTCATCAGATCATTTTTTATCCATTTGAGTAGAGGCACGTAAGTTTCATCCCGCATATGAATAGCAACATGAACTCATCATTGATATTTAATAAATCTATGAGATAGACTGATGCAAATAGTGCGGGTGTAAGTGGAAGAATAGGGTTGTGCATAGAGAACAGCTTGACAACAATGCAAATGATTACAAAAGAAGCCAATGGAAATCAACAGCTTATATACTCGGATGAGACAGACCGAAAAGTGAAAAATTAGTGTATGATGATTGTAAGCAAACGCAAGTGTTTCGAACTTTTGGTAAGCATTAGACAAAGCCAACAAGTAATTAAACAGATAATAATGAAATCATGTATGTGGATTAAGAAAATATACCAGATTCATTAAAAGGTCACCACCCAACTGGCCCATGGCCTCGTGCTTGTAGAGGTTTTCGGAAGATGGTGCCGGCACCATCGTCCTCACAAGCAGCCTCATTAGCCTCATTTTGCATCCACTTGAGTAAAGGCGCAGCTAGTTTCAGCCTGCATAAGAATGGGAACAGATCTCAGCAGTTGATATTGAATGACTCGAGACAGACCGATGCATATAGTGCCGGATGTAAGTGGAAGGGTATGGCCGTGTATGGACAACAGTTCACAACAATGCAAGGGTGTGTTCGGTTCGAAACGAACGTGGAATGGAATGGAATGGTTCCATTTCGTAGGAATGGAATGGTTAAATTTTTGTTCGGTTGGGATAAATGGAGAGCGTAAGAGATCGAGGTTAAACTAACCATTTGTCTCAAAATTGTAATTAACAATTGCAAATGACATTTTAATCTCAAAGTCGTAATTAACAGACGCCTAATGGTGCTCTTTTAATCTAAAAATCGTAATTAACATCATTTTTTGTTGGGTTAGGGGAACTGGAGTAGATGAACATTATCGTATGATGATTGTAAGCAAACGAATTTGGTGTTTCTAAACTTTTGGCTTCGAGATCTTATGGGTTTCAACTCTAGCCTACCCCAACTTGTTTGGGACTGAAAGGCTTGGTTGTTGTTGTTGTTGTTGTTGTTGTTGTAAACTTTTGGCAAGCATAGAAAAAACCGACAATAAACGAGAGAAAATCAAGGCATGTTTTGTGGATTAAGAAAATATACCATATTCATTAAAAGATCACCACCCAGCCGGCGCGTGGCCTTGTGCTTGTAGAGGCATTTAGAAGATGGGGGCGGCATCAACATACCGGCAGCCCGATCAGCCGCAGCTTTGATCTTCCTTTTGAGTAAAGGCCCTAAAGTTTCGATCCGCATATGAATAGCAAAACAAAAGGCAGACCTCAAGCAGTGATATTGAATTACCGTATGAGATAGACCGATGCATATAGTGGATGCTCTTAGCCTTTTGCAGCGTGAACACTAGCTATGGACAGACAAAAAACTAGTTAACTCAGCTTTGTCTAGATATGAATGTACTACCACCATCCAAAAGCTTAAGCCTTATTTATTTTTGAGAAATCAAAACAAGCAAAGTTTGACCAAAATTTTAGAACATTCTATCAACAAATATAATACTGTGTAGATACCGTAGGAAAATATATTTTATTATCTATTTAATGATATTAATTTTGTATTTTGCATGTTACCGATTTTTGGTAAAAGCTTAGTCAAACATGGTATAGTTTGACTTTCTAAAAATAATATAAGCCCAAAGCTTTGGGATGGAGGCAGTAGTATCTAGAGCTAAAACACATCTAGATACATCCGTATCTACAGATAGTTGAGTCAATTAATTTGGATCTGAGGGAGTATCAGATTCAGACTACATCATGGTAAGTTGGTTAAAAAAATTACCCCTGGGCGGTCCCTGCCCAGCTCGGCAGGGGCATTTCGCTTCTTGTGCTGCAGATCGGGCCATGCTCCTGCAGCAGGTGGGGCGCTATTCTCGTTCCCCATAGCCTCAACACGGAACCCGGAGGTACCAACCCGATACAGAGAATATAGAGCATGGTGTCACAGAGGCTTTACGCACAAACAGACCGAAGACATGTGCTACTTTAAGCATATTCCGTAACAGGAACAGATTGAGGATGCAGAGAGACACTTAAAAGGTAAAGAGTGGATAAGCAAACGGAGTACCGGCTTCGCGGGGCTGGGGACGCAGCTCAGGCTCAGCCAACTGCCCACATGCGTGGTGGCCTTACGCTCCATTGCCCCCACCGCCGAGGTCTTACCTTTCCTGTACAAGCTGACAAAAGATACGATGGAGGATCAGCAGTAAAACTACAAAGGTTGCAAATGTCGACAAATAAAGGAAGAACACCCCAATCCAAGCAAAGGTAGCCCCCGCCCCCCACCCCCATCAATCACTCCCAGCTCGAGGGTGACCAGTAAAGACGCCCTTCGCCCGTAATAGAAAAGAGATGCGCAAGATATCGAGGAGAGGAAAAAAGAACCGATCTCGAGAAAGGAAAGAACATTACTAGTCCTACCTAATCCGCTTGGTCTAGATGCAGCTTGCCCCTCCAAGCTGGATGCCTGGACGGTGGAGGCGAAAGGAGGGGATCGAGCTAGCGGCTTGCATCCGTCGGCAATCGGCACTCGATAGGGAGAGAAGGGGTGCTACATAAAGGGGAGGGGTAACATATTTTATTACACAGTGAACTTACTGATGTGACTAGTCATTACATGTCTCACTGAAACTAGGGCCCATAGCGTGGCACCCCAAATTCACTTGAAGCTGCCCGGCGGGACGCATTGGCGCGTCAAGAATCCCCCGACTGTAGCGGGGAAATGAAACATTTCACAAAAATTCGAAATTCAAGCACACCGCCACGCGCCAAGCACGCGGCTGTTCCTTCCTCTTCCTCGGTTCCTCCTCCCCTATCCGAAAAACCCCAAATCCCAAGCTCAAACCAAAAAAAAATCCCCTGGCCGCCATGCATGTCCTCGTTAACCCGCTGGAGATCGTTCCCGGACGATGCGGACCCCCCGCCCTGAGATCCAGAATTCCGTCCACCTCGAGGCACTGCGTGCTGTCTCGCAGCCAGCCGGCTTGAGGGCGCCGAAGAGGAAGTTCCGCCGGAAAGTGCTCATGGCAACCGTGCAAGCTCACCGGCGTGCCGCATCCCGAGAGGAACCGGTCAAAGCTTTGCTATTCGCCACACACAAAAAATTGCGGGCCAAGATCTGGTCAAAGCTTCGTCGATGGCTTGCCGCGAGAGGCTTGGAGTCCAGAGTCAATAAACTAGCTGCTCGAGGACCGGGCGAATGACATCGGATTCATATTAACCGACTCAAGTTTGTTAGTCTAGTTAACAAATGCATCTAGATACATCCATATCTAGACAGAATTGAGTCAATTAATATGAATCGAGGGGAGTACCCGAAAGTGTTTCATGCTACCAACTAATGCGCCGGCAGGAATCGCCGTAGAAGTAATTGTGCTACTACTCATACGATGAACTCGATTGTGTGGGTGTCGAATTTTGCAACGCGATCATCCACCGAATGCTTAATCTAGCGCCAAAGGCGTACAAATCATAACATACTACAGCACCAGTAACATAAGAGTACGAATCATAAAGTAGCTCAACATTTTGCATCGTGGCTGGGTGGTCCCGAGACTACCGGGACGCCCCCGATGATCTCCGGTGTGCATCCTCTTCAACGCAAAGCCGTGTACTCGGTCCACGGCCTCCTTCTGTAGGCTGGATAATCTCAGGTGCAGGACCTTCGTCTATGAGAGGCTCGTCATCAGCACTCATCCACAGTGCATCGTGGCTGGCTGGTCTTGAGACTACCCGGACGCACCCGATGATCTCCGGCGTGCATCCACTTCAACGCAAAGCCGTGTACTCGGTCCACGGCCTCCTTCGTAGGGCTGGATAATCTCAGGTGCAGGACCTTCTGCCTATGAAAGGCTCGTCATCAGCACTCATCCACAGGTGCATCAAACTGAGATTCATCTTCAAATCTCCCATCAAACCGAGAGACCTCTTCAACTCTATGCTTCGCAATTAGTACATCAACCGATTAGACAAACATCTAAGGGATGCAACCCGAACAAATGCCGTTTTACATATTTACCTTCTCATCCGGCACAAGACATGTCCCGTAGCTGAAACCCGTTTCCCGAAGCAAGCGCTTTTTCTCTCCTTCCCGTCCATCCATCTCGCAACAAGTTAAATTTGAGTACGTAACCTTGCACAAGCAATGCAAACTATTGATTGAAACAACATGCAAGCATCAATATAAATAATTAACTACATATGCCAAGACACATACAAGGTGAGCAAGATCTCGCTTCTCCCGCTAAAGGATCATTATATGGTTCACCATGCTAAACCCGCCTAACATATGTGCGGTCCATCCCAAAATGTGTAAATGATCTCGCCACTACAGGGTGAGGCCTCTTCTCACCATTCATACATGTGCAGCGCGGGCAATACACGTCCAGTGTTGTGACCTTCATGAGCTCTAATAAACCCCATAAAGGGTTGAACACCATTTATATATGAAGGGGAACATAAGTGTCCATGCAAGATCCAAGTTCTGTCCATCTCGTTTAATTATGAGATACAAGTGGTTGGTGATTAATTTAAGGCGAAGTAGGAAATGTATATCAATCGAGTACAAAACTATACTACATGATTATGCATTTCAGCAATCATGTCGAGTACAAAACAAAAATGCCCATCGACATTTTAGCAAACAGATCGTGTACAAAACTCTGCCATGGCATTTCAGCAAATTAACGGATCGAGTGCAGAACTGACTCTATATGCCCACGCAAATGAACAAATTGATCGATGACAAATCGAGCGGAAAACTATAAAGTGCCAATTAGTTCGAGCATACCGACGAATTTTTTTAGCAGCATCAAGAAAATATAAATCGTTAGGCCGTCTTGCCCGATACATGATTGAGCTAGAGATAGCAGCCCTACCGTGGATCAACTTGACCGCCGGTGCGTCTCGAGAAGAACGACGGGGAGGGGAAGCTTCTTCTTCGCACGGACGGGACGGGGAGGGGAAGCTCTTCGCACTGACGGGGATAAGTTGTGTAGGGGTGGGTGGGGGTCATGCGGCCGGGCCGCCGGGGTGATAATTAAATGGCGTTTAATGGAGTTGCGTGTGTAATTTGCCGTGCACAAGGTTGAGGAATAGGCGGTTCCCTTTGCCGCGCGCACAATTCAAACTATCCCGCCCATGTAGTTGAAATTCGCCATATTTTCGTTAAATCGACATAAAGTCATGTGAGTGGGGGAAAATTAGCAAAGTTGCTTGAAAAATAGTAAAACTCGGAATTATCCTTTAAATATGTTCTACTTCGTGTGGAAATCGGGGTGTGGAAGCATGTTGAGCTGTTTTATTTGTACTTTCTTCATTAAAACTCCCATTTTATGCACTTTGGATGGAAAGAAATCATTTGTACATAAATTTTGACAACGCCATTTGCAAACACTAATTGTTTTACATGCCAAGATGCACCCATCCACCAAATATATATGGGGCAAAAGTTTATCACAATCTAGCGTATATGCACAATTAGTGAGGGACCCCTTTGATTTTGTGCAATTTCCACTAATTAGGTAGAGAGAAGGGGTTAATTAATTAGGCCATGTTAGGGGTTATGTGTTTTAGATTAGGTTGTGTGGATTCAAATACAACTTCTTTATTTGTGTGCTATGATTAATCAAAACTAGATTGATCGACCGCGCACACATTATTAGAGGCGCATGCCTTTGCGCACAAAGTGCATGTGTGTGTTGTTGGCCACCAATTAACGAGAGAGAGAGAGAGAGAGAGAGAGAGAGAGAGAGAGAGAGAGAGAGATCTACATACGAGAGAGCGATTGAAATCGATATAGGCCATGTCGTATATATTAATTGGTGTTAATCTACCGTTTAATTTGCTAGCTAGCTGCTATATATATAGATCGAGCATGTTTTTATTAGATCGGGTTATAGCTAGCTAGTATAGTTTAGGGTTATGTGTTTTAATGAACTAGGGTTTGATTAGCTAGGGGTTAGTTATATATATGGTTTAGGGTTAATGCATGGCACATTTAATTTAACTAGAGGACCACGAGCTAGGCACCCCTGGCCTGCTTGATGCACAATTAAGTGTCGTTGGCCTATATATAGGGTTTAATTAGGGTTTAGGGTTAGCTAGGGTTTAGGGTTTAGGGTTTAGTGTTTAGGGTGTTTAGCTAGCTAGGGTCTAGGGTTTAGTTTAGGGTGTTTAGGGTCTAGGGTTTAGGGTTTAATTAATTAGTGTTTAGGGTGTTTAGGGTTTAGGGTTTAGTGTTTACGGTGTTTAGGGTCTAGCTAGGATTTAGGGTTTAGTGTTTAGGGTGTTTAGGGTCTAGGGTTTAGTGTTTAGGGTGTTTAGGGTTTAGGGAGTTTTAGGGTTGTTTAAGGTTATTTAGGGATCATCGATCGAGTGCGCACACACATTATTAGAGGCACCCCGCGCCTTTGCGCATAAAGTGCATGCGTATATATGTATGTGTGTGTTTTTTGCCACCAACAACGATATATAGATGATCGAGAGAGAGAGAGAGATTGAAATCCCCTAGAATATGTTCAAATATATATTAAAATTGATATAGGCCATGTATATTTTAATTGGTGTTAATCTACGGTTTGCTAGCTAGCTAGAGCTGCTATATATAGAGCATGTTTTTATTAGATCGGGTTATAGCTAGCTAGTACAGTTTTAGGGTTATGTGTTTTAATTAAGTAGGGTTGATTATCTAGGGTTAGTTACATATATATGGTTTAGGGTTAATGCGCGCATGGCACATTTAATTTAATTAGAGGACCGCGAGGCACCCCTGGCCTGCTCGATGCACAATTAAGTGTCGTTGGCCTATACATAGGGTTTAATTAGGGTTTTAGGGTTAGCTAGGGTTTAGGGTTAGGGTTAGGGTTTAGGCCGGGTCTAGGGTTTAGGGTTTAGGGACGTTAGCTAGGGTTTAGGGTTAGGGTTAGGGTTAGGGTTAGGGTAAGGGCTAGGGTTTAGGGTTTAGGGTTTAGTGTGTTTAGAGTGTTTAGGGTTTAGGGATTATGGATTAGGGATTATTAGGGATTAGGGATTTAAGGTTTTAGGGGTTGTTTAAGGTTTAGGGATCATCGATCGAGTGCGCACACACATTATTAGAGGCACTCGCGCGCGCCTTTAATTACGCATAAAGTGCATGCGTATATATGTGTGTTTTTTGGGCCACCAATAACGATATATAGATGATCGAGAGAGAGAGATCGAGATTGAAATCCCCAAGAGAATATATATGTTCAAATATACATTAAAATATATGCACGAATGCATTGTAGGCCATGCATGCACACTAATTATATATATATATATTATGAGGCAACTTAATCAAATGTGTTTTCATTCGAGAGAACTGCTTGTCAAAATTCAAGTTAATTAATTTATCACGATAATTATATAATTAATTAATGAATCTCAGGGATATGTTATACAACATGATCGATATAGGCCATGTATATTTTAATTGGTGTTAATCTACGGTTTGCTAGCTAGCCGCTACATATAGAGCATGTTTTTATTAGATCGGGTTATAGCTAGCTAGTATAGTTTAGGGTTATGTGTTTTAATTAAGTAGGGTTGATTAGCTAGCTAGGGTTAGTTACATATATATGGTTTAGGGTTAATGCATGGCACATTTAATTTAATTAGAGGACCGCGAGGCACCCCCTGGCCTGCTCGATGCACAATTAAGTGTCGTTGGCCTATACATAGGGTTTAATTAGGGTTTTAGGGTTAGCTAGGGTTTAGGGTTAGGGTTAGGGTTAGGGTTAGGGTTTAGGGTTTAGGGTTTAGGGTTAGCTAAGGTTTAGGGTTAGGGTTAGGGTTAGGGTTAGGGGTTAGGGTTGGGGTTAGGGTTAGGGTTAGGGTTAGGGTTTAGGGTTTAGGGTTTAGTGTTTAGGGTGTTTAGGGTTTAGGGATTAGGGATTTAAGGTTTTAGGGGTTGTTTAAGGTTTAGGGATCATCGATCGAGTGCGCACACACATTATTAGAGGCACCCGCGCGCGCCTTTACGCATAAAGTGCATGCGTATATATGTGTGTTTTTTGGGCCACCAACGATATATAGATGATCGAGAGAGAGAGATCGAGATTGAAATCCCCAAGAATATATATGTTCATATATACATTAAAATATATGCACGAATGCATTGTAGGCCATGCATGCACACTAATTATATATATATTATGAGGCAACTTAATCAAATGTGTTTTCATTCGAGAGAACTTGTCAAAATTCAAGTTAAATAATTTATCACGATAATTATATAATTAATTAATGAATCTCAGGGACGATATGTTATACAACATGATCGATATAGGCCATGTATATTTTAATTGGTGTTAATCTACGGTTTGCTAGCTAGCTGTTATATATAGAGCATGTTTTTATTAGATCGGGTTATATCTAGTATAGTTTAGGGTTATGTGTTTTAATTAAGTAGGGTTGATTAGCTAGGGTTAGTTACACATATATGGTTTAGGGTTAATGCATGGCGCATTTAATTAATTTAATTAGAGGACCGCGAGGCACCCCGGGCTGCTCGATGCACAATTAAGTGTCGTTGGCCTATACATAGGGTTTAATTAGGGTTTAGGGTTAGCTAGGGGTGAGGGTTAGGGTTAGGGTTAGGGTTTAGGGTATAGGGTATAGGGTTTAGTGTTTAGGGTGTTTAGGGTTTAGGGTTTAGGGATTAGGGATTTAGGGTTTTAGGGTTGTTTAAGGTTTTAGGGATCATCGATCGAGTGCGCACACACATTATTAGATCGAGGCACCCGCGCCTTTACGCATAAAGTGCATGCGTATATATGTGTGTTTTTTGGGCCACCAACGATATATAGATGATCGAGAGAGAGATTGAAATCCCCAAGAATATGTTCAAATATACAATAAAATATATGCACGAATGCATTGTAGGCCATGCATGCACACTAATTATATATATATTATGAGGCAACTTAATCAAATGCATGTGTTTTCATTCGAGAGAACTTGTCAAAATTCAAGTTAATTAATTTATCACGATAATTATATAATTAATTAATGAATCTCAAGGATATGTTATACAACATGATCGATATAGGCCATGCATGTATATTTTAATTGGTGTTAATCTACGGTTTGCTAGCTAGCTGCTACATATAGAGCATGTTTTTATTAGATCGGGTTATAGCTAGCTAGTATAGTTTAGGGTTATGTGTTTTAATTAAGTAGGGTTGATTAGCTAGCTAGGGTTAGTTACATATATATGGTTTAGGGTTAATGCATGGCACATTTAATTTAATTAGAGGACCGCGAGGCACCCCCCGGCCTGCTCGATGCACAATTAAGTGTCGTTGGCCTATACATAGGGTTTAATTAGGGTTTTAGGGTTAGCTAGGGTTTAGGGTTAGGGTTAGGGTTAGGGTTAGGGTTTAGGGTCTAGGGTTTAGGGTTTAGGGTTAGCTAAGGTTTAGGGTTAGGGTTAGGGTTAGGGTTAGGGGTTAGGGTTGGGGTTAGGGTTAGGGTTAGGGTTTAGGGTTTAGGGTTTAGTGTTTAGGGTGTTTAGGGTTTAGGGATTAGGGATTTAAGGTTTTAGGGGTTGTTTAAGGTTTAGGGATCATCGATCGAGTGCGCACACACATTATTAGAGGCACTCGCGCGCGCCTTTACGCATAAAGTGCATGCGTATATATGTGTGTTTTTTGGGCCACCAACGATATATAGATGATCGAGAGAGAGAGATCGAGATTGAAATCCCCAAGAATATATATGTTCATATATACATTAAAATATATGCACGAATGCATTGTAGGCCATGCATGCACACTAATTATATATATATTATGAGGCAACTTAATCAAATGTGTTTTCATTCGAGAGAACTAGCTTGTCAAAATTCAAGTTAAATAATTTATCACGATAATTATATAATTAATTAATGAATCTCAGGGATATGTTATACAACATGATCGATATAGGCCATGTATATTTTAATTGGTGTTAATCTACGGTTTGCTAGCTAGCTGTTATATATAGAGCATGTTTTTATTAGATCGGGTTATATCTAGTATAGTTTAGGGTTATGTGTTTTAATTAAGTAGGGTTGATTAGCTAGGGTTAGTTACACATATATGGTTTAGGGTTAATGCATGGCGCATTTAATTAATTTAATTAGAGGACCGCGAGGCACCCCGGGCTGCTCGATGCACAATTAAGTGTCGTTGGCCTATACATAGGGTTTAATTAGGGTTTAGGGTTAGCTAGGGCAGGGTTAGGGTTAGGGTTAGGGTTAGGGTTTAGGGTCTAGGGTATAGGGTTTAGTGTTTAGGGTGTTTAGGGTTTAGGGTTTAGGGATTAGGGATTTAGGGTTTTAGGGTTGTTTAAGGTTTTAGGGATCATCGAGTGCGCACACACATTATTAGATCGAGGCACCCGCGCCTTTACGCATAAAGTGCATGCATGCGTATATATGTGTGTTTTTTGGGCCACCAACGATATATAGATGATCGAGAGAGAGATTGAAATCCCCAAGAATATGTTCAAATATACAATAAAATATATGCACGAATGCATTGTAGGCCATGCATGCACACTAATTATATATATATTACGAGGCAACTTAATCAAATGTGTTTTCATTCGAGAGAACTTGTCAAAATTCAAGTTAATTAATTTATCACGATAATTATATAATTAATTAATGAATCTCAGGGATATGTTATACAACATGATCGATATAGGCCATGTATATTTTAATTGGTGTTAATCTACGGTTTGCTAGCTAGCTGCAATATATAGAGCATGTTTTTATTAGATCGGGTTATAGCTAGCTAGTATAGTTTAGGGTTATGTGTTTTAATTAAGTAGGGTTGATTAGCTAGGGTTAGTTACATATATATGGTTTAGGGTTAATGCATGGCACATTTAATTTAATTAGAGGACCGCGAGAGGCACCCCCGGCCTCGCTCGATGCACAATTAAGTGTCGTTGGCCTATACATAGGGTTTAATTAGGGTTTAGGGTTAGCTAGGGTTTAGGGTTAGGGTTAGGGTTAGGGTCTAGGCCGGGTTTAGGGTTTAGTGTTTAGGGTGTTTAGGTTTAGGGATTAGGGATTATATATTTACGGTTTTAGGGTTGTTTAAGGTTTAGGGATCATCGATCGAGTGCGCACACACATTATTAGAGGCACCCGCGCCTTTACGCATAAATTGCATGCATATATATGTGTGTTTTTTGGCCACCAACGATATATAGATGATCGAGAGAGAGAGATTGAAATCCCCAAGAATATGTTCAAATATACATTAAAACATATGCACGAATGCATGGTAGGACATGCATGCACACTAATTATATATATATATATATATTATGAGGCAACTTAATCAAATGTGTTTTCATTCGAGAGAACTTGTCAAAATTAGAGTTAATTAATTTATCACGATAATTATATAATTAATTAATGAATCTCAGTGGATATGTTATACAACATGATCGATATAGGCCATGTATATATTAATTGGTGTTAATCTAAGGTTTGCTAGCTAGCTGCTATATATAGAGCATGTTTTTATTAGATCGGGTTATAGCTAGTATACTTTAGGGTTATGTGTTTTCATTAAGTAGGGTTGATTAGCTATGGTTAGTTACATATATATGGTTTAGGGTTAATGCATGGCACATTTAATTTAATTAGAGGACCGCGAGGCACCCCTGGCCTCGCTTGATGCACAATTAAGTGTCGTTGGCCTATATATAGGGTTTAATTAGGGTTTAGGGTTAGGGTTAGGGTTTAGGGTATAGGGTTTAGTGTTTAGGGTGTTTAGGGTTTAGGGATTAGGGATTAGGGTTTCAGTGGTTGTATAAGGTTTAGGGATCATCGATCGAGTGCGCACACACATTATTAGAGGCACCCGCGCTTTGCGCATAAAGTGCATGCGTATAGTTTAGGGTTATTTGTTTTAATTAAGTAGGGTTTGATCAGCTAGGGTTAGTTACATATATATGGTTTAGGGTTAATGCATGGCACATTACATATAGTTTAAATCTCAAGAATGTTTATACATGATAGGCCATACGTGCAAAGGAATTTTTTTCCCTGTGAACTTGTCAAAATTCAAGTTTATCAGTGCCAATGGAAACTAGTCCAAAAAATTACATAGAGGACCAAAAGTACTAGACAATAACTAATAGAACCTGCAACTTTACAAAAAGGACCCCAAAACATATAGAAGAAAATCAATCGAGTCCTTCTCGACCGCACATCGATCTCTCGCTCCGCATCCTTTCCAAAGAACTCCGTCGCCGGGACGCACCACTTGGGACGGTGTCGCCGGTAGTCGTCGAGACGAAGGAGAAGAAGGGCCTCAGCAACGGCATATTGGCTCTGAGAAGGGCCGCTGAAAGGCCAAGATGTGCACGGGCAAGACGGATGACGCCGTCGTATGCCCCGAGCTTGTGAACTTTAGCAGCTTGACTTCCCCACTGAAGCACTGACCAAAGCAAGCCTCACCGTTAGCGCCATCACATTGATGGCACCAGATCGGGGTTTGGCCGGCAAGATCCGCCAGATTCACCACAGGCCAGATCTGAAGCCGATGACGAGATCCCCGACTCCATTGCGCCATTCTGCTCATGGGAAACACTGGATCTAAGCTTACAACAACACTAACTCCCTCGGATCCAAATTAGCCGACTCAACTTTGCTTATCTAAATATGGATGTATCCACACATGTTTTTACTCTAGATACATACACGTCTAAGGAAAGTTGAATCAATTAATTTAGTTCGGAGGGTGTACAATATACAGAGAGAAGTCGGCCTCGCTCTCCGCGGCGAGGCCGCCGGAGAGAAGGGGGAGAGGAGCCGGGGGAGTGGGAAAGACTCGAGGGAGAAAGAGAAGAGGAAGAAATGAGAGCTCCTTGGGGAAGAAAATTATTTTTGTCGTTCTGCTCGTAGCTTGAAACTGAAAATTTCGGCCGCGCGCCAAATCATCCCGCCGCATCCATTCGAAAATCCCGTGACCAGTTTTACCCTTTTAACCCCGGTCCGAAGCTACAACCCACCGACCATGGAGGGCTCATTCGGTAACAATGAAATATCTTGCCTAGATCCCGAACCCTCCCCACAGGCCCACACCCACCCACCAACCATTCGCCCCATTAGCTCAAAAATACTCTCACACGCCAAAGCTCTGACTCTCTACAGTACTAGATCTGCTTCGCCGCCGGCATACTCCTCCACAGCGTAGCCTTGATCGTGTTGGCTGTCCACCCACCTGATCCGCTCCCCCGCCGCCCTCGTCACCGACGGATCTGCTTCACCGCCGACCTCGCCACCGACGGATCTGCTTCACCGCCGACTTCGCCACCGACGGATCTGCTTCACCGCCGACCTCGCCACCGACTACCTCGGCGCAGCGGCTGTATCAACTTCACCGAATCCCTTGCCAGCCCACCCGGATCTGCTTCACTAACGCCCGCTTCTACCGAAACAGGGTCGATTCATCGTCTCCCGCGTTCGCCGCCGCTAGAATGCAAGTTGCCGCCCCGTCCACCCCGCCGCAGCTTGGTTAGTACGCTGGCCCGTTAGATCGCGGTGTTTCTTTAGCCATGTTTTGTGTAGTTATTTGCAGATCTCATATGCCGTTAACTTTCTTGATGTGTTGCTTCGCATGAAGTTTGTTTAAATATTGTACAAGCATAAAAGCATTATCCGGTCGCTACCATCCTGTTCATTCTATCGACACCTGTGTGCATCCACATATTTATAGCCTTATACCCATTCATTTGCTGCCAACTGTTTTTGTACTGCATGCTATTGTCGCACTGCTTTTATAGGCATGCTATGGGCATTTCCAATCTGCTTGTTCTTATACCACGTCATTAGCTCACCGCTAGCCGCTAGTTGTTTTCTCGTGTCTGCTATTCTCACACTGCTTTTATAATCATGCTATGTGCATTTCCAATCTGCTTTCTATTATACCTCGTCTTTAGCTTATATAGTTATTGCTGCGTGCATGTCCGGTCTTTGTATTATCATAGACTGACTTGTCAATGTTATTTTTCCTAGGGATTGATCATGCGAACCACTTATTAGAACATCCAACATTAACAGCGGGGACGCTAGGGAAGGTTGGAATCTGAGTTCTTGGTTGGTAATTTTGGCAGCTTACTTCCGTTATTATCTATAACCTATATGCATTGTTCCTTATGCAAGAGATTAACACTTGGAACCCTGCCATAGCAATGCCATTCATGCTTTACTATGTTTCCGCCTATTTGACATGCTTGTCTTGGAGAAACTGCGAAGGTGATTTGAACCTCGACATTTGGTCATTCTTAATGCCGGCTTACTTTATGTGGAAAACCTTGGCATTACCCTACTCTAAATCCGAATGTCCGAAATTCGTATCTCATGCAAAGCAACATCTAGTTGGTTTTAATCTGATATCTGGTAAATATTGGCTTATTCATTTGGCAGCTCAAGTTTTTTGTTATTTGAAACCAGCTGACTTGGTCTTAAATGTGATATCTAAACACAGATTAAGGACAATGGAGCAGGAGGATTAGCATTTCACTTGATGGCTGAACCTAAAATGACAGGCATGTTGACCACGACTAGTGCACGCAAGAGAAGGACCTGCAACGAGCCAAGTATGTGCTTAGTACATGCATCTTATCTTATCTTGTGCTTATTTCTGCTACATGTCGTTATCCGATCTCTACATTGCGTAATACATGTTTGAATAGTTAATTGTTGTAACTATGTTTGCAATGTTACCGAATGCAGCTTTAATGAAGCAGTCATCATTAGAAGATAGTCGCCAAAAAGGATCCGTAGCGACCCCGTGCAACATTATGATGTAAGTTTGTGCTTAGTACAAGTTCCATACATTGTCTTATTTATGCAACTTGTTATTATCTTATATCTACATTGCATAATAAATGTTTGCATAGTTCATCGTTTAACTCTTTTTGCATTATTATCGAATGCATTTTTGATGAAGCAATCTTCATTAGAAGTGAGGCCCACAAAAACTTCGATATTTCTTCCGATGCATCTTCTCATAGCCGTCAACCTAGACCATTGCTTTCATCAAACAAGAAATATCTCAAGGCTGTACTTTATAAAAGACATGGTATTGCCGCTTTAAGATCTCGTAGCTGATATGTTGACAAAGAGTACACAAGATTCAATCAAGGCGATTGCCAAATGTCAACGTGTTATTGATGATGCTAATAGAAGTCCTCAATGATTCTATGTAATTTTTTTATTTGGGCACATGAATTGCCTTGTAATTTTCCTACTTTTTTTATTTGTGTATGTAATTGTGTGTATCATTGATATCAGATTTTAGGCTCATGAAATTTAATGCATGTTGACTAGTCAAACAAGTAGGGCACTACAACAGATTGGGCCGGCCCACTTACAGTAGTGTGGGACCCACTTTCATTTTGGGCCGGCCCACTTCTTTAGTAGGCCGGCCCGGTTACACGATAGTGGGATCCACATGCTTATTGGGCCGGCCCACTATCTTGTTGGGCCAGCCCATTTGGTATATGGTGGTCCCACATGGTAAATGGGCCGGCCCTTTAACAGAAAGGTGGGACCCACATGTGCTTTTGGCCCGGCCCACTATCTTGTTGGGCCGGCCCACTTGCTATATGGTGGACCCCATATACTAAATGGGCCGGCCCTTTAACGAGAAGGTGGGACCCACATGGGTTTTTGGCCCGACCCACTATCTTGATGGGCCGGCCCACTTGCTATATGGTGGACCCCACATACTAAATGGGCCGGCCTTTTAACAGAAGGTGGGACCCACTCGTGCTTTTGGCCCGACCCACTATCTTGTTGGGCCGGCCCACTTGCTATATGGTGGACCCCACACACCAAATGGGCCGGCCCTTTAACGAGAAAGTGGGACCCACTCGTGTTTTTGGCCCGGCCCACTATCTTGTTGGGCCGGCCCACTTGCTATATGGTGGACCCCACATACTAAATGGGCCGACCCTTTAACCGGAAAGTGGGACCCACTGTTTTTTGGGCCGGCCCACTTGCTACACGGTGGACCCCACACACTAAATGGGCCGGCCCTTTAACGAGAAAGTGGGACCCACTCGTGTTTCGGCCCGACCCACTTGCTTCTTGGGCCGGCCCGAGAGCCGTAAGGTGGACCCCACATGTTAAATGGGCCGGCCCATTTAAGTTTTGACCAGTCAACCTTAGAGGTTAGGCCCGGCCCACGTAACTAATGGGCCAGCCCAGCTATATAGTTGACCGGTCAAACTATGTCAGCTGGCCCGGCCCGCTTAAGACGTGGCAGGCCTCGTGTGGGCCTACCATCTACCACGGGGTTTCAGCCGGTTAACGCCGTTAACTGCCAGTTAACGGCGTCTGCCACGTGTCAGTTTGCATGACGTCGGCAGTCAACGGGCTCCCGGAAACACTTGCACAACGGTCCGATTTTCCGTGGCGGAAGGGCGCCCAAGCGCGACGGACCGAAAAAAACGTCGTTGGACTTTTCCTGACGCAGTTTCCACAACAGAACCCATATCGTCGGGTTAGGCCCATGGGCGACGAAAAATACCCCTTAGCGGACGATTTTGAGACGTTGTCTATCAGAACTTTTCTTGTAGTGTAATTCGCTTGCCCTTTAGTTCCTCTACTACTGTTAGTACCTTTCCTTTTGAACTTTTGCACTGCGATTTATGGACATCTCCCCATACTAGTGTCTCTGGCTTTAAATATTATCTAGTCGTTCTAGACGATTTCACACACTTTGTCTGGACTTTTCCTTTACGCAGCAAATCAGACGTACACACCATTTTCCTAAACTTTCAAAAATATGTCGCCACACACTTCTTTCTTCCCATTAAATTTATCCAATGTGACAACGGCAAAGAATTTGATGACTTTCAAAACCGAAACTTCTTTCTTCAACATGGCATTCTTCTCCGATTTTCATGCCCATACACTTCACCTCAAAACGGCAAGGCAGAACGCTCGCTTCGCACAATAAACGACATCATTCGCACCCTTTTAATCCACCCCTCAATGCCGCCAAAATTCTGGGCCGAAGCCTTACGCACAGCCACCTACTTACTTAACATCCGGCCTCACAAGTCCAATACAAACTCTACACCATTCTACTCTCTTTACCTTAGTCATCCCAACTACTCTGAACTTCGCGTCTTTGGCTTTCTTTGTTTTCCAAACACTGCCGCCATCTCCACCAACAAACTATCACCTCGCTCCATTCCCGGTGTCTTTCTAGGATACTCTGATGAACACAAGGGTTATCGCTGCTCGGATCTCGTCTCGCGGCCGCGTCCACATCTCTCGGCACGTTACTTTTTCCGAGCATATCTTCCCTTTCTCCACACGGACACCCTCCCAAACTCCCATTGACCCATCGCCTACCCTACATCATCCCATAGCTCACCCCGCTAGGTTTCCTCACCACTACACCGCTCCTACCGCCACCCCGGTGCCCTCCTCGCTCGCCACGGCAGACCCTACAGCCGACTCCACCGCCGCGCGACGGCGGGTCGGCTGCTTCCTCTCGCCGCGTCCGCAGCTCCACCCGATACACCCATCTCCCCCGCCGCTCCTTCTCCACCTATTCCACCATCTTCGACGTCTGACTCATCCGCTGCGCCTGACGTCGTTGTTCATCCCACTCCACCTCTACCACCCCATGCTGTTCCTACCCAAGCTCCCACAAATGATCACACAATGCGCACTCGGGCCAAAACGGGATTTCACGTTCCAAAAGGGCTGCGTCTCAATCTTCATGCCACCACTTCTCCGATCTCCCCCATCCCTAAAACCTACAAAAGTGCTCTTCTCGATCCTAACTGGGGTGCCGCTATGCGTGATGAGTTTTCTGCTCTCATTCACAATGATACATGGCGCCTTGTTCCTCGCCCTGTCGGTGCAAATATTGTTTCCGGCAAATGGGTTTTCCGCCAAAAATTTCTCTCCGACGGAACTCTCTCTCGCTACAAGGCTCGCTGGGTTTGTCGTGGTTTCTCTCGGCAGCACGGCATCGACTACGACGAGATCTTCTCTCCTGTTGTCAAGCCTAGCACTATTCGCACTTGTTCTTAGCATCGCCACTTCCTCTTCTTGGCCCATTCACCAACTCGATGTCAAAAATGCCTTTCTTCATGGTGCTCTCCAAGAAACTGTTTATTGTCAACAACCTTTAGGCTTCGAAGACTCCTCTGCTCCCGATCATGTTTGTCTCCTTCAAAAATCTCTTTATGGTCTCAAACAAGCCACTAGGGCTTGGTTCCAACGTTTTTCAACTTACATTCAAACAATCGGTTTCACTCCCTCTCTCACCGACACCTCTCTTTTTGTCTATCACACTTCCACACACACGACTTATCTTCTTCTTTATGTTGATGATATCATTCTCACTTGCTTCCACTAAGACTTTTCTTGATCATATTATTACACTCGCTTAACTCTGAATTCTCTATGACCGATCTTGGTGTGCTTCATCATTTTCTTGGCATCACCGTTACACGTGACTCTAATGGTCTTTTTCTTTCCCAGCGTCGAGTACATTCTAGATCTTCTCAACCGCGCGAGCATGATTGACTGTCGACCTCGCTCGTACACCTGTTGACACTAGCGCCAAACTCTCTGCCGATGGCGAACCATTCTCGGACCCAACTCTCTACCGTAGCATTGCGGGTGCACTACAATACCTTACTCTAACACGCCCGGAAATATCTTATTCCGTCCAACAAGTCTGCCTATATATGCATGATCCACGAGTTCCTCACTACAATCACATGAAACGTACTCTTAGATATCTAAAAGGAACATTAGATTATGGCCTTCACATAAACACCACTTCACCTACCGAGCTTGACGGCATACTCGATGCGGATCGGGCTGGATGCCCCGACACTCGTCGGTCCACGTCCGGATACTCGTGTTTTTATGGGTAACAATTTGCTTTCATGGTCTTCTAAGCGACAGTTACGGTTTCACGCTCGTCCGCGAAGCTGAGTATCGAGCTGTTGCACATGCGATTGCTTGAGACGGTTTGGCTACGGCGGTTGTTGGCTGAACTTCATCGTCCCATCCAAGCAGGCCACTATTGTTTATTGTGATAATATTTCAGCGGTTTACATGTCCGAGCAATCCGGTTCGAGCATCGGCGGACGAAGCATATTGAGATAGATATTCACTTCATCAGGGAGAAAGTTGCTTTGGGCCAAGTTCGAGTTCTTCATGTTCCCACTACAGCGCAGTTCGCCGACATCTTTACCAAGGGACTGCCAACACATCCGTTTCATGACATTCGTTTCAGTCTCAACGTGATTGAACCCCACGTTGACACTCGCGGGGGATGTTAGATTATATGTTTCGGTTAAGCTAGACTTGTAACGCAAGCTAGGGTTTTAGGCTTAGTCGGTTGGCTCTACTATTTATATCCCTTGTACCCCAAACAGTTTTGTATCAATTGTGAGACATAATACAATCTTACAAAGAGAGAAATAGAAAAACAAAGACCCGTGACTCACCACATCAACGCCATAACGAACATCGAAGACAACACCCAAACTGTGAAAGCGATTGTACAAAAGAGACGCCTCCAAGAAATAAATAATGCATAAGCGTTGTCATCACCCCATCACTCATGATGGGCACCGCACGTACTTCTGGTTTGACCGGTGGATAGGGAGGGGTCCATTGCGCGAAAGCTTCCCGCTGTTGTTTAGCTGCTGCTACAACCAATATATCACGGTGGCAGGGGTCCGATATTCCGAGGGATGGCGTATCAGGTTTAGGAGAACCTTTGGGGTGGCATAAATGGTGGAATGGAATAATATTTGCCGGATCCTTGACCTTCACCCTTTTGATTAGGAGCGAGATGAGGTGACATGGGCTCTGGAAACTTCGGGCCAATTCTCCACGAGATTAATGTAAATCAGGCTGTAGCAGGGGGTGACAGTAACGCACTTTAAGGAGGTCTGGAGGGCTAGGGTTCCCCCAAGATTAAAGTGTTTCTCTGGTAACTCATTAGGAGCCGGCTACCCTCTGGGGTCCAGCTGTCTAAGCGAAATGGGCCGTCTAATGGGGATTGCTCACTCTGCAGGGATATAGAGGATTGTAACCACATCTTGTTCAACTGTCACTTGGCTTGGATGATGTGGGCTGGAGTTAGGGAACTCCTGCACTGCGATTAGAATCCGACAGGGGTTGGTCATGTCATCGCCATCGTTCAGGGTCTCTCGGGGTCTCTTCGTAGGCTAGCTTGGTTCACCTTCGTGGCTCAATGTTGGGCGTTTTGGAATATCCGAAACAAGTTAGCTATAGAAGGGAAACTCATCAACAACCCCGCTGATGCAATATTCCATATGTCTATGTATATGCAAAGATGTAGGGTTCTGGTCAGACCGAGGAACCGATTGTTCTCCTGAACCCTTCTTCTACCTCGCGATCGTTAGAGAGAGAGAGAGAGAGAGAGAGAGAGAGAGAGATACAGAGAAGGAAACTCAGGAGGATTTTGTGCTGCGAAAAAGCGTGCAACTTTTTGTCTATCTCTTTCCTTTTGTTCATTCAACTGAAAACCGAAAGGAGCGAAGGAAGCGGGCTCCGATCCGATACGGACGTGCCATCCCACAACTAACGAGATCAGTCCGTTCACTACGTCCACTACTCCTATGACTCGGCCATGATCAGCCGATCATCTAGCTACTACATGCCACGAACAGGCTCATGGACACATGCGTATTCAGAAAAGGAAAAGGGAATTAAACCAACACGTGCATAGGAATATTAGCTAACAATCACTCCCTAATCCTGAGCACGACCTTATTTTCTACCATGCCAATCTTTGATCGAAGTTCCTGAAACCTGACTCTTCCCAAAGGCTTCGTCAGAATATCAGCCGACCGATCATCGATCGACATACTTCACCTCCACCTTGCCTTTCTCCATGCACTCCGTGATGAAGTGATACCGAAGATCGATGTGTTTACTTCGATCATGGAATACAGGATTCTTGCAGAGTGAGATGGCTGATTGGTTGTCGATGAAGAGCTCGAAACTTCGTGTGTCTTCATCTGTTAGCTCGCCTAGTAGACGAGCCAGCCATATTCCCTGACAAGCTCCACCAGTGCCGGCGACGTACTCAGCTTCACAGGATGACAGAGCGACAATCTTTTGTTTCTGCGTCCGCCAGCTTATAGGGCTGCTTCCAAGGAAGAAGAATGCACCGAGAGGTTCTCTTGCGATCATCTTGATCTCCCGCATGGTCGTCTGTCAGTGTAACCGAGCAGGTGAGCTTCTTCAGTCCTCTTTGGGTACCAGCACCCAAAACGCAGCGTGCCGGCGATGTACCGAAGCACGTGCTTCACTGCTGATTGATGCTCCTTCGTAGGTTGCTCCATGAAACGACTCAGATAGCCAACTGCAAACGTGATATCTGGCCTTGTGTGTATGAGATACCTCAAGCTGCCGACAGTGCTCTTGAACTCATTGGCGTCCACGGGCTCGGCCGTGCTGTCCATGGAGAGCTTGTGATGCGGGCTAAGCCCGAGGGTGTGCCCAATCTTCACGGTTTGACCCGGGTGAGTGTGATTGCGGAGGGGGATTCGCGGGGAAGTGGATGAACGCGAAGAACTCGATACAAACACACGCACACAACACAATCGGTTATCCTCGTTGGCCCGAAACACCAACTCGATAGAAGTTGCGAGAAAAGACCTTTCGGTAGAAGTCCCGCAAAAAGATCGACGAATCGAAGATCCTATGAATCTAGAAGGGTGAAAAGACCAAACTCAATAGAAGTGCAAGCAAAAGACCAAATAGGTAGAAGTGCAAGCAAAAGACCAACAATCGGTAGAAGTCACCAAAGAGATACAATAGGATTCGATAAGGAGCCCGGTGGTACAATAGGAATTAACCTAAGGTGGGGGTTACCCAAATCCACAAAGGGATAATAGAGGCATAAGCCAATTCATCTAAACATCATCTCTCCCTCATGAAGGTGGGGGTAGGTGCCTATTTATAGGTAGGGGGCCGAAGGGGTAAGTTACAAGCCAAAAGGGGCTGAGATCTGGCTGAAGCTCGACAGGGCGGAAGTTCCGGTCGCTGAGGGCGGAAGTTCCGGTCACTGAGGGCGGAAGTTCCGGTCATGATGGGCGGAAGTTCCGGTCGCTGGGCGGAAGTTCCGGTCGCGAGGGCGGAAGTTCCGGTCGGCTGAGGGCGGAAGTTCCGGCGATGTTGGGCGGAAGTTCCGGCCTGGAGCGTCCAGCGCTTCTTTCTCCTTCTCTTCCATCCTTCCGTGACATCGGCCTTGCGTCCTCGGGTCTCCATGGCATCCTCTCTTCTCCCCGTACTTGTCGTCGGGTTCCTATCATCAACATATGACGGGGTATGAAGTAGTATATCGTCCCAAATAGGCGATTCGAGGCACGCGTAAAGGAGAAGATTCACCTTAGCGTGCCGTCTTGGCGATGAAGCACATGATGCGGTGAAGACCGAAGGTCGCCCCGTATCATCTCCCCCCACTTGAAAAAGAGTCGTCCTCGACGATAGCTCTTCATGAACTTGTATAGGAGGTAGATGACAACCACACTTGAATGTCGCTTCGCTTGTCAAAAGCCCTATGAATAGCACAAGAAAAGCCAAACAACACTCAAAGCATAGCCAATGTTCCACGGGTCTAGCAAGAGAGCGTAAGTAGAAGGAGGTCACCTTGGCATAATGTCGGTGTGCTCTCATTGAGAGATCTTGTGTAGTAGATGTATGGGGTTGAACCCATTCGTTGACGCTCATTCTCAAGTCACGTTTACCTTCACACAACAAAGACCAAACAAAGTATGTTTGTGTGTGATATTGGAGCACATCATCGATGACATGTCCTTTCATGTTCACAACACCGTTAGCACAACACAAATTTATCAAGAATAATGCATGTGCAAGGTCAATGTGTAAGAACTCCATATGAACATCTTCCAAATGTGGAAACACAAAAACTCCAAATTGTGAGACGACCATGGTGTCCATCTCATGTATAAACTCATTTTCATTGTTGCTCTCAAGGCATCGGAAAGAGAAATTGTTCAACATCCTTGAAGCAACAAGTGGAGAATTTGGAAAAAACACATACGGAAGAGTGTCCAAAATATCATCAACACGTGTGCACACAAACCATTGGAAAGAGAAATTGGTCCTCATATTTGGTGCAACACACAACATATCATCCAAAAAGTTCACCAAGGAAACATTTGCACAACCGTGCGTGCCAACAAACCAAATGAAAGAGCAATTGGTCAACTTGTTTGAGGCAACACCAACGGTAAGAATCACATCATCATGCTCGCAAAAGAACCACAAGAAAGAGAAATTGTTCGGCATGTTCAATGCAAAGCATGGGAAAGGTATTAGAGCCGGGTTCGATCTTGAACTCACTTGTATTATGCTCTCTAGAGCTCTCTTTGTCAACTCGTGCTCAATCGAGGTTGACATTGGCATTCTTGTACCTACACACACAATAGGCAAAGCAAAGAACGTGTGTGCATGGTATATGAACACATCATCCATCATGATGGTCCATCTCTTTTGCACATCACCATTAGCATTAAGCAAAGCATCATAGTAGATATGGTGAATATGCGGAGCAAACATGGGAACATGCTCAACATGTATATATGCAAAGTCTCCAAAATTTGAGAGAGCTATGGGGGCAATCTCATTTACAAGCATATTAACATCATTGCAAACCAAGCATTGGAAAGAACAATTGTTCAACATTTTGGTTGCATTAATGGGAGAGTATTGCAAGCATCTAGCACAAAACATGTTCAACATTTTATCATTGTTGTCAACAAACCTAGGGAAAGAGCAATTATTCGACAAGGTTGTTACAACACAAGCATCATCATCATTGCAAGCAACACATAGGAAAGAGCAATTGTTCGACATATTGCAAGCAATAGGAGAGAAAGTGAAACTCTCATAGCATGGCATGGATATATTATCATAAGCAACTACTTCCACATGATCAACAATGGTGGTATCACAAGTATCACAAGGGAATGTGAAAGAAGCATATGACATAGCAATAGGATCATCCAACTCATGCATGTACTCACAAATCATCATGTCCACTAGTGGGATCATGGCATCATCAACACCCATATAGGTACCTTTGTAGTCCGACTCATTTGAGGTAGGTGTTGTGGAAGTGGTAGGCTCCATGTGGCCTCCATGTTCATCTTCAATCAAGCATGGTGTGATAGCATCATCTTCATGCACCATGTACATCTTCTCCATGATCGGGAACTCGTCCTCCATGGAACCTAATGAGACACAAGAAAACACACTAGAGGTAGAGGGTAAGTTGTTAGAATTCAAAATGGCCTCCATGGACCTATCAACTACCTCTCTCAACTCACTCGGTGTATCACTCATGTCCTCCAAATGGAAGCACTCAAACTCACATATGGGGTGGGAGTCACTCAACTCACTATCACTCTCACTCAAGTGGGCTAAGTGGCTCTCATGCTCACATGGGATTGGTACTATATCATCATGCAAGCATATAGGAGTAGGCTCGATTTTCTCATCTCCATGCGCCTCCATTGGTGAAGGGATCATCCCATGCTCACCATTCTCAACTCCATTCGCCTCCTTGGTTGAAGGGAAAGTCCCATGCTCAACCTTCTCAACTCCATCGCCTCCCATGTTGACACCATTTGATGGCGCTATGGTGTTGTTGAGAGCTAGGCTCGAATCAACGTCACCCTTGACTTGGCCTTCTCGTGCTTCATCTTGAAGTGTGGACTTCATAGTCGTCATCTTGTCCATCTTCTTGCACCATTCTTTGAACACGATGGTATCTTGAAGTGTCTTGTTGGCGAATTGGGCATCCAATTGGGCGAAGTAGAGCTTGTGGGCTTGAGGTGTGTTGCACTCCCACGTCATGTGCTTGTTGGATGTGCACACATCACAATGGAGATTGGGGCATTCCCAAAGATGATGACCGTCTTGTGTGCAACGATAGCATTGGGAGCTACGTGGTCTTGGTGGACAAATCATTGTCATGTTGGCATAAAGTTGTGTAGACCGTCCTTCATCTTGAAGTGTAGACTCCATGGTCTTCATCTTGGGGCTTGAGCTTCTTGTAGGCGCCATTATGGTGGTGGCGGTAGGAGGGGAAGCACCATGATATGTGGTTCCTCTTTCTTTTTACTTGGCACCATCTTGCTTGTTGGTGTAGCGCCTTGTCTTGCACCATTGGAGATCTTCTCATGTGTAGGCGGTTTTGGAGATGCCATTTTGGTGGTGGCGTTAGGCTTTGTGGACACCATATGGTTGGTGTTGTTGTTCTTTGTAGCCTTGGCCGCTTCATGTCGAGGCTCTCGTCTTCTTGCATCATCACCATGTCTTGGGGGGTGTCGTCGAAGATCCTTGGGAGGTGTTGGTCGATGGCGAACATGAGGTGACTTGTGTCGGCGAAGATCCTTGGGAGGTGTTGGTCGATGGCGAACATGAGGTGACTTGTGTCGGCGACGGTCATGTGGTGATGCATGTCGATGGTGGTCATGGGGTGGTGATGGTCGACGACGATCATGAGGCGACATGTGTTGATGACGATCCTCGGCATGCCTAGATGATGGTTCATGTGGCTTGGCACTTTGCTTGTGGCGCCTTCTTGAGCTCGGAGGAGAGTGTCGATGGCGATCATGGTGGTGGCGCTCTTGATGTTCCATAGGATGAGCTCGACGTAGATGATCATGTGCATAAGCACTCTCATGGTTGCGCCATCTTGGAGGTCCTCTATCTTCATATGTAGTTCCATTGGCCAAGATGGGGAACTTGTAGGCACCGTTCTTGTTCAAGGTGGGGTCGAGGCTAGGCTCCACCGTGGTGTCGATGTCGTGCTCGAGGTAGTGCTCGGTGCTATGCTCCATCATGGTGTCGTAGTCGTAGTCGATGTAGTGCTCGGTACGGTGCTCCATCATGGTGTCGTAGTCGTAGTCGAGGTAGTGCTCCACCATGTCGGCGTGGTCGTAGTCGTGGTCGAGGTAGTGCTTCACCATGTCGTCGTAGTCGTAGTCGTGGTCGAGGTGGTGCTCCACCATGTCGTCGATGTTGTAGTCGAGCTCGGAGTGGTGGTCCACCATGTTGTCCGTGCTTGGCGAGTCATGGTCGGTGTAGAGATGCTCGATGTCGGTCATGTCGTCAATGCTTGCGGAGCCATTGTCGGTGTCGAGCTCCACATGGTTCTCCATATCCGCGGTGCTTGCGGAGCTATCACCCTCATAGTACTCCATGTCGTCCTCCGTAGGCTCATCCTCACTATACATGTTAGTCTCTAGGATTGGTGTATATATGGTGGAAGGAGAACTACCAAAAGGTCAAAACTCGCAAACCAAAATCGAGAAAATGGTTCAAGTTAGAGAATAACCGATATGTACTCACACACACACTCAAAGCACACGCAAAAGGCTAAGAACTCTATATGGTGGTAGGTGAGGAAGTGGATAGCAAACGAAAAGAACCAAAGAAAATGTCTATTGTCAAATGTGGGTAAGATCCAAAGTCAAATGTCAAAAGCGGTGATCTATGTCAAGGAAACACGGAAACACACACAAGGAAGAACAATGGGGTTAGCGCGACCAAGGAAGTGAGCAAGTAACAAAAATGGTCCTAACGAAGACTATAAGCTCGGTGTCGCGCCAACACAAGAGAGACCGTAGCTCGGTTGCATATGAGAGAAGCAACTAGATTTGCACAAATGCCACTCTTCTCTTTTCTCTCTTAGTGCATACAAGCTTTGCACTCCTTTGTATCGGTGGACACACACTCTTTTTCTATTTCTTTTTCTTTTTCTCTTTTTTTTTTTCTATGCTTAGAAGCTTTATTTTTCTCTATATATATGTCACACTTTTTCTTCTTTTGTGTATCTTTCTCACCGAGCTTGCTTCGGAGCTTTGCTCAACACAACGCACACACACACCCTCTCACGGTCGTGACACTTGTGCAATGCTTCGCAACACTCGGAAAGCCACTCTCAATGGGATAGGTACACAAAGAAAGAAACGAGGCTACAAGGGGTGGGGCAAGTTATACCTATTAATGTTAGGCGGTGTCAAGCACACGAACTTGCGATGATCGAGGTGGTGTCGATGATGGTGTCGAAGTTGCGCCGGAATCCGGGGTGCCAAAGGTGTCGTCGCGGTGTTGATGTAGGCGCGGAAGCGGATTAGACAACCAATGCACTCCACAAGGAAATCCGAACACAAAAGTCAATGCCCGAAAAGTTGGGTCAAAACGAGCGGTCAAAAGTTGGGTCAAAAGTCTCGGAAATTAAGATGGAATGTGGAGTCATGAAGGTTGATGTCAAAATTTGAGGTCAAACGGACTCCGGAAAGTTGTCAAAAGTTGAGTCAAAGTGGGTCAAAACTGGCGAATTTTGAGTCGAAAACTGCGCGTCGGCGGAAGTTCCGGTCAGCTTCCGGAAAAGCGCAAAGTATCCAGGGGTTACTGAGAGGCGAAGTGCATTTCCGGAAGTTGGGCGGAAGTTGGGCGGAAGTACCGGTCGGGCGGAAGTACCGGCTGACTTTGCCGGAAGTTCCGGTCTGGGAAGATTGCGCTGAACCATTTTGCGCTGGCGATTTTCTGGGAGATGGCTGAATTGAGCGGATGGGCTTCGCGGCGGTGCGTGTGCGCTGCTGGAGTTCGGTGGCGGGGCTCGGCTTGGATGGGCGGCGTCGGTGTTAGTGGGCTGCGCGAGGTGGGCCTGGCGGCGAGTGGAGCTGGTGGTGGCCTGTGGCCGAGCGATGCGGGCGGGCGAGCCCTGCTGCTGCTGCGTGCGGCGTGGGACTTGGTGGTGGCCTGGCGCGCGAGCGGTTGGCGTAGAGGAGCGAGCGGGGCTTGGTGGAGGCGACGTGGAGTGGGCCAAGCGGGGCCCGGCGGCGTGGTGGTCTGCTTGGGCTGGCGCGTGCCCGTATGGGCCAAGGTGGTGGCGCACGCGGCTTGCGATGACGAGCGGCTCGAGCGGAGGCAGCGCACGCGGCTTGCGATGCGGGCGCGCGCTAGGTGGGGCGGCGGATGTTGCTGTTTGCAGATGGGTGCAGCGGATCGAGGCTGATGGTGGCGGGCGCGCCGTGCGCAGGTGATGGTGCTGAGCCAGGCGGTTGCGAGCGGAAACAACTGGTGGAGGCGCAGCGAAGAAGATGGGGAAATTTGGGCCCGGCCGGAAGTTCCGGTGGGTGGGACCGGTAGTTCCGGAAACACCAGAATTTTCAGATCTGAATCTGCGGGACGAACAGCACGAACAAGCACGAACTCGGGGCGGAAAAATGGACCAGAAATTGATGGATTTGAGGGGTAAACGGTGGAATTGATGGCTGAAAATTGGAGGGATGATAGATCAACACCAAAGACAACAGATCTGTGGATCAAAACCACAAACAACGCAACAAATCCTGAGATCCAAATTCGAGCTATTTTTTGGGGAAAATTTTTTGGGAAATTTTTGGGCGAAATTGGTGGAATCGGAGGGTCAAATCCGTGGCAACCTTTGCTCTGATACCATATGATGCGGGCTAAGCCCGAGGGTGTGCCCAATCTTCACGGTTTGACCCGGGTGAGTGTGATTGCGGAGGGGGATTCGCGGGGAAGTGGATGAACGCGAAGAACTCGATACAAACACACGCACACAACACAATCGGTTATCCTCGCTGGCCCGAAACACCAACTCGATAGAAGTTGCAGGAAAAGACCTTTCGGTAGAAGTCCCGCAAAAAGATCGACAAATCGAAGATCCTATGAATCTAGAAGGGTGAAAAGACCAAACTCAATAGAAGTGCAAGCAAAAGACCAAATAGGTAGAAGTGCAAGCAAAAGACCAAGATTGGTAGAAGTCACCAAAGAGATACAATAGGATTCGATAAGGAGCCCGGGTGGTACAATAGGAATTAACCTAAGGTGGGGGTTACCCAAATCCACAAAGGGATAATAGAGGCATAAGCCAATTCATCTAAACATCATCTCTCCCTCATGAAGGTGGGGGTAGGTGCCTATTTATAGGTAGGGGGCCGAAGGGGTAAGTTACAAGCCAAAAGGGGCTGAGATCTGGCTGAAGCTCGACAGGGCGGAAGTTCCGGTCGCTGAGGGCGGAAGTTCCGGTCACTGAGGGCGGAAGTTCCGGTCATGATGGGCGGAAGTTCCGGTCGCTGAGGGCGGAAGTTCCGGTCGCTGAGGGCGGAAGTTCCGGCGATGTTGGGCGGAAGTTCCGGCCTGGAGCGTCCAGCGCTTCTTTCTCCTTCTCTTCCATCCTTCCGTGACATCGGCCTTGCGTCCTCGGGTCTCCATGGCATCCTCTCTTCTCCCCGTACTTGTCGTCGGGTTCCTATCATCAACATATGACGGGGTATGAAGTAGTATATCGTCCCAAATAGGCGATTCGAGGCACGCGTAAAGGAGAAGATTCACCTTAGCGTGCCGTCTTGGCGATGAAGCACATGATGCGGTGAAGACCGAAGGTCGCCCCGTATCACCTCTTGTAACAACACACCTCCCAAACCAATTCCACTAGCATCACATTCAAGCTCAAAAGTCTTATTGAAATCAGGAAGTTGGAGTAATGGAGCATGTGTTAACTTATCTTTCAGTATCATGAAGGCTTCTTGTTGTGCATCGCCCCACACAAAGGGCACATCCTTCTTTGTAAGCTCATTCCGTGGCGCAGCAATGGATCCAAAGTCTTTGACAAAGCGCCTATAGAAACCAGCGAGGCCAAGAAAACTCCTCACTTGCGTGACCGTCTTGGGCTGCGGCCAACTCTCAATTGCCTCAATCTTGGCTGGATCAACTTCAATGCCCTGCGCAGTAACAACATAGCCAAGAAACGCAACTCGATTGGTGCAAAAGGTGCACTTCTCAAGATACCATACAAACGTGCATCACGTAAAGCATTAAAAACAGCACGTAAATGATCCAAATGATCCTCCAAAGATTTGCTATAAATCAGAATATCATCAAAGTATACCACCACAAAACGTCCAATAAAAGCACGTAAAACTTCGTTCATCGATCTCATGAAAGTACTAGGTGCATTAGTCAAACCAAAAGGCATTACTAACCACTCATATAAACCGAACTTAGTTTTAAACGCTGTTTTCCATTCATCTCCTAATTGCATACGAATCTGGTGGTAACCACTACGCAAATCAACTTTAGAGAACATAATAGAACCACTCAATTCATCAAGCATATCATCTAAACGAGGTATTGGATGACGGTATCGAATGGTAATATTATTAATAGCTCTACAATCGGTACACATGCGTGAAGAACCATCCTTCTTAGGTACCAAGATAATAGGAACAACACATGGGCTAAGAGACTCACGAATGTAACCTTTATCTTGGAGAACCTGAATTTGTCGCTGAATCTCTTTCGTCTCTTCGGGATTAGTACGGTATGGTGCACGGTTGGGCAGCGACGCTCCTGGAATCAAGTCAATCTGGTGTTCTATGCCACGGATAGGTGGTAGTCCAGGGGGAACATCTTGTGGGAACACATCAATGAATTCCTGCAAAAGGTTAGCAACCGCATGTGGCAAAGAAGGAGGCATATCCTCAAATGAAAACAAAACTTCTTTGCAAATGATAGCATAGCATTGAGTAGTGTTCACATCAAGTTCAGCAATATCAGATTTGCTAGCAAGCAAACAAGGATTTTTCAAACGAATTTCAGTAGCATGGTTCGAATCAGATTTAGTATTAGTCTTAGGTGGAACAAAATCTGCAGCAACAATCTGATTCTCACTCTTAAGTTTCTCCACGTTTTTTACTCTACTAGCTCTAGCAAGATCATCTTTTAGTATTTGTTCAGGAGTCATGGGTTTGAGACCAATTTTCTTTCCATCATGCATAAGAGAATACTGATTAGTTTTACCATTATGAACAGATTCTCTATCAAATTGCCAAGGTCTACCAAGTAACAAAGAACAAGCTTGCATAGGTACAACATCACAATCCACAAAATCAGAATATGTACCAATGGTAAAATGCACACGTGTAGTTCTTGTTACCTTGAGCTTCCGAGAGCTCTCAAACCATTGTATGTAGTATGGATGTGTGCGCTGTCTCGGTAGGAAGAGAAAGCTTCTCCACCATGTCAACGCTAGCCGGATTATTGCAGCTCCCTCCATCAATGATGATCCTTATAGCTCGCTCTTTTACAACGCCTCTTGTTTGGAACAGATTGTGGCGTTGATCATGCTCAGCTTTGCTCAATTGCACGCTCAACACACGCTGTGCAACTAAGCTGCTGTATCGATCGAGCGGTGACGGCTTCCATTACCTCCATCTCTCTCTCAGAATCAGAGTTGGCACCATCACGTGCGGCAATAAGGGCCAATGTATCTTCATCAAAGTCACTTGCAGAATCATATTCTCCATCTTCACGCACCAACATCACACGCTTGGTTCTGCATTCTCTCTCTATGTGACCAAATCCCAAGCATTTGCGACATTGAATGTCGCGCGTCTTCCCCGTGGAGGCCATGGAAGATGAACTCCGAGGAGGACCAGCCGATGGTGTTGGTGTAGAGGCAGGGAGGTGCTCGTGATGCCGGCGCGGTGTACTTGGAGGTAGTAGGTGCTGGTGCGGTACCACGAGATTGTGGCGCCGATTGTCGCGGAGACCACGACGATGTACGACCTGAGAAACATTAGCTCTTCTCCATGGTGGTTGACGATCCTGCACTTCACGTTCAGCTTTGCAAGCAAGATGAAACAAGCGAGTAATAGTGTTGTACTCCTTATAATCTAAAATATGCTGAATCTCTTTATTCAAACCACTAAAGAAACGAGCAAGCATAGCCTCATTATCCTCTACAATACCACAGACGAATCATGCCGAGTTTGCAATTCTTGATAATAGTCTTCTACGAATTTTTTCCTTGTTCTAAGCGAGACAATTTTTTCAGCAAATCACGTTGATAATGTGGAGGAACAAAGCGAGTACGCATAGAAAGTTTTAACCCAACCCATGTAGCAGGAATATTTGCTGCGTGTGTTCTACAATATTCAGACCACCAAATAGATGCAAAATCTGTGAACTCACAAGTAGCAGCACTAACACGCAAGTGATCAGGGTATTTTAAACATGCAAAGCGTTGTTCTACTTCCAATTCCCATGTAAGATATGCATCGGGATTATATCTACCCTCAAATGGCGGAATATTCGGTTTCGGTTTAGCAACATGATCATCATCATTACGTACGGGCGTGGAGGTGGTCGAGCGTGGCGGTTCGAGCTGCCGTGGACGACCAGGTGCGGGTTGTTGGACTTCCTCGCCGTCCGGTACGTTCTCATCGACCTGCTCGTCCGCGTCCCCTTCATAATCTTCGTAGCCTTCATCGGAAAGGCGCGTCATGTGCGGCTGCTGCGGCGGGAGCGGTACTCGCGGAACGTCCGCACGAGGAACGCGGCGTGCGCGGCGTTGCACGTTGGCGCGAGGCGGCGGTAACCGAGTCAACAGCTCCTGGAACTTGGCGTCGAGCTTGGAGTTGAAAGCTGCCTCGAGGCCATCCAGTTTGTCCAGCGCGTTGGTGAGTTTGGCATCCACGTCATCAATGCGCGCATCGGTGTCGCGTGCATGCCCGCCCAAAAGGTGGCTGAAGTGAGCATGCAACTGCTCAGGCGTCATCTTGGCCGGGTCAACAGCGGTCGGATCATCTGGTCCTGACATGGTTAGTACACAAAAAGCACAAATGTATATGCCTACAAACTACGGAATATGGTGGTTCACGCGCAATTCGTCAAGCAAAATACAAAGCTCTTACAAGTTCTTACCAAACAGGAGGAAGGTGATGTAACAACCAGCAAGGATCAGCGTCTCCAAAGATTGCCAAAGCGATTACCAGGTGTCGACACAGTGCACGTGGAGGCAATATGTAGAGCGGTAGGAAGGCTAATATGGTAGCAAAACATCAATTGTCAAAACAGCAATGCAATATTGAAAGTATGCTCAACAACGGTACTGTGCTGGTCCTAGGCTAGACCGTACTAGAGACGCGAGCCTAGAACACGAGCGAGGTCACGGCGCGGCACACAAGCAACTAGCAGCGATGAGGTGGCGATGAGGTGGCGACGCGAGGTGTGAAAAATCACTATGATGGCAAGTGTCTCAAACTGATCTCCAAGGTCTAAAAACAGTATAGCCTCAGAAAAAAAATTTGTCGAAATTTCGGAGGTGCTCCGGAAAGCGCGCCGGCGCCAAAAAAATGTCGCTATAACAGCCAGTGGCGAAATGTGATCGCGATTTTTTTTTTTTTGCCCTCCTTCCAATTCTTTACTGGCGGCCGAAACTTATCTCACGGAAATTTTTCTGCAGCGCAAGATGATATTAGAAGGTAACAGCTAAGTAGGAAAAACAATAAAACCTAATTCTACACGGGCTCGTCGCGCGGAGAAACAACACGAATCGGTGTCGCGGTAGGACACGGGGTATATGGTGGATACGGATGTATGTGGCGGGGTGTATATGGTAGTGGCGGAAGTATATGGCAGGGTGTATATGGCGGTGGCGGAAGTATATGGCAGGGTGTATATGGCGGTGGCGGAAGTATATGGTGGTGGTGGTGGCGGTGATCTGCGTATGGTGCGAGTGGCGGCGGCGGCGTGACTAATATGACCAGAACTCGAAACTCTAAAGGAACTAGACGCTAAGACCAGCAACTCGACACGAAGATGCAGACACAAATTCAACTATGCAAAACTGAAAAGACAATGCAAGGCGTGGCAGGGGTTTATGGGACTATAATCTAAAAACCCTAACAGTATTTTTGGCTTTTTCGTGGTTTATGGGTATGATGGCGGATGCAATCTACACTACGAAAACAAGAAAATCTCACCGAGCAACCTCGAAATCCGATACCACTTGATAGGGCAAAGGTGGCCGATCTTTCGATGAGAGTATGATAGCGTCGATTTGTTGGTGGAGTTCGTGCTTGACGATCCGACTACACGTGCAAAGCTCGTGCGCCAATGCAATCGCTAGGACAATCTCAGGGAGTTACCGATCTTGCGGATGCACGATCAGCCGACCAGCGAGGGTCTTAATTCCTACCTGAAATCGAGAACAAGTAAGAACTAATGATGCAATCAGAATATTGCGGATGAAAGATGAAAGCTTTATTGAATAAGGTGGGATTCCGAATAGTCGGTCTTGTTCTGGGCGTTGGCCTCAAAAGAAGTACACGAGAGTTGCAGCAATGGCTAACTTTTAATCTAATCAAAATCCGAGTCTAAACGTGATGGCTATGGGGGTATTTAAAGGAGGAAAAGGTGGGGTTTCGGCCAGCCATACATGTGGTGGCCGAACCAAACCCTAGAAGGCCTTTCCCCTTCAATACGGACTCTAAAAAGTGGCTGACTTAATTCCTGCGAAAATGACATGGGCCTGGCCCAAAACTAAAGGTGACGCAGCACCATATTATGCTATGGACGAAATTATGAAGTGGAGAACTCTATATTTCGTACATGTCTTCATCTCTTCTTATGGTGGCTTCAAAGTCCTGAAATCTCTACTTGTGGCATCATCTTCAATCCTCAAGTGCTTGCTGCCATCTCCTCCATGTGTGATCATGCTCCAATGCTTGTCCTCCTCATCCATGCTTGGTCCATCATTCCTAAGAGTAACAAACATATCTGATTTAGGCAGCATCATATTCTCGTGTATATGAGGAATAGTTCCAAGAAATGAAAGTACCTGATAGTTCAGTTGTTTGGCACGAGCTCGAGTGATTGGTCCTTGTATTTGTGTCGCTGTAGGTACAGCGGTTGTATCAAGAGATGGGATGTCCTCATCAGGCCTACTCCCATGAATGTGAGTCAAGTAAGAAGTTTTCATGGTCTAGCTGGGTTTTATCGCCGTTTTGTGCCCAATTTTTCTACTATTGCTGCACCTTTGAATGAATTGACTAAAAAGGGTGTTGTCTTTGAGTGGGGTGTTGCCCAAGATCATGCTTTTGATGAACTTAAACGATTGTTAACTTCTGCACCGTTGCTTGCACTTTCTGATTTCAATAAGCAATTTGAGATTGAATGTGATGCTAGTGTGATAAGGGCTAAGCCCAAGGATGTGCCCGATCGTCACAGATTTGGGTGGAACTCGTGGGGGAGATGGATGAACGCGTTGAACACGACGAACACGGAGGGGAATCGTGGGGATACAACACACACACGCACACAAACCGGTTTTCCCTCGTTGGCCCGATACACCAACTCGATAGAGGTTGCGAGAAAAGACCTTCCGGTAGAAGTCCCGCAAAGAGATCGACAAGTCGAATCCCGAGAGATCTAGAAGGGCGAAAAGACCGGAAGGTTGATAGAAGTGCAAGCAAAAGACCAAATAGGTAGAAGTGCAAGCAAAAGACCAACAAATCGGTAGAAGTCGCCAAAGAGATCTTCACGAGTCGACAAGGAGCCCGGGTGGGTACAAGATCAAAGATCTAGGTAGGGTTCCCACAAGGGTGAGCTAAGCTCAGGTTTAATTTCACATCAAGTCTAATCTCAGATCTGAGCCAACTAGGCTATATATAGTAGGTGGGATAAAGGGATAAGTTACAACTAAAAGTGCTGTTGTGCTGAAGTTCGATGGGGCGGTCTGGAGGGGCGGAAGTTCCGGTCGGGGCGGAAGTTCCGGCCAAGTTCCGGCCTTGTTCCGGAAATGCACCATTGTCCCGCAGTAACATCCAGTATGGTTTTCGCCGACTTTCGGAACTTGGGCGGAAGTTCCGGTCCTTGGGGGCGGAAGTTCCGGCTGGACCCTGTTTCCTGGGCGCTGGAAAGCATCTTGAGAGCATCTGGGAGGCATCTGGCCGGAAGTTCCGGTCCTGGAGGGCGGAAGTTCCGGCTGGGGCGCTGTAGCTCCATCTTCTTCATTTCCAGCTCTCTCTCCAATGGCTTGGTCTCCATGGCTTGCGTCTTGGTCGATGTACCTGATTGAGCATAGGGTATTTGCATGAAGTAGCATGCCATCCAAGGGAGTATCAAATGCATACGTGGAGAGGAGCGAATTCACCTCTTGGTGTAGGGCTTTGGCTCGAGCTCGTGTCATTGGGCCACGAGGAGGGCTTGTCGGTCTTGAGGAGGCGGTGTCCAAAGGCCACCCCGTATCATCTCCCCCCTTGGGAAAGAGTCGTCCTCGACTCTATGATCTCCTCATCGCCATAATAGGGTGAGAGGTCGGACACATTGAATGTGTTGCTCACCAAGTACTTGGATGTTGGTATGTCGATGACGTAGGCGTTGTCGTTGATGCGCTTGAGTACCTTGAAAGGACCATGATGTGGTCTAAGACCCCGTTTGTAGCCCGATCTTGCGAATTGACCCGGAAACGAAAGGGGAAAAGAGGAAGAACACGAAGAACACGATGAACGCGATGAACACGATGAACACGGGAACACACGCACGCACACCAACCCGATACAACGATGCTTACCCTCGTGGCTCGATGGACCACGCCGAATAGAATCACCCACGGAAGAGACCGCGGTAGAATTCCGAGGTGAGAGATACGGTGTTGGAGACGGAATCGGTGAGGGAGAGAGAGTGCACACACTAGAATCTCACTCACAAACTCAATCAACAACAAGGGTGGCCTTGATTACAGAGGGATGATACCCTAGGGAGACATAGCTCAAATCCTATTCTAAGCCAAATCTTGTCTAACCCTAGCAAATGGGGAGTACGGGGATACATATAGCTCAGATTTAGGCAGGGGTACTTTAGGTATTACAAGGGATGAAAGCGTAGACGTTCAGATGTAGATGAACGGCTCAGATTGAAGTCCTTCGCGCGCGGGCGGTACCCGGGCGGTACCTCCGGTGGTGGTACCGGAAAATGCAACAAAACATAGCGAAGCATACTCGTGAAGCCGGGCGGCCGAGCGGTACCTCGGCCGGTACCATGGCCGGAGGTACCGGTCCGGCCATTTCTTCCCGCGGGGTCGACGTGGCCTGCTCGGAGGGCGCTTGGCCGGCCGGTAGTACCGGCCAGAGGTGGCCGGTAGTACCGGGCCTAGCCCACTCCCGCGCGTGGCCATCTCCTTGAGGTGGTACCGGCCAGGGAGGCCCTGGAGGCTCCGGCCTGAGCTCCCTGGAGGCTCCGGCCTGGTAGGTGGCCGGCCTGGCAGCCTGGAGGCTCCGGCCATGGTGGCCCTGGAGGCTCCAGCCTCCACTCCTTCCTCTTCTCTTCTTCTTTCTTCTTCTCCTCTTCTTCTTTCTTCTTCCTTCCTTCTTCTCCCTACGCATAATGGACTCCTCTTCCCTTCCTTGTCGACCTTCGTACCTAATGACACATAACGCATATCCATGAGGTAGTATACCATCCAATGTATTGTCGACGTCGAGTGTCGAAAGGAAAGGGTTCACCTTGTCATGTATCGCGTAGGTTCGGGTTGTCGGTCCACTTGGGGGATTCCGTGGCCATGGTGTAGCGTCGTCGTTAGGCCGGGCTGCACTTGACGGTCTTGAGGTGGAGGTATCCGAAAGCCACCCCGCATCATCTCCCCCCCCTTGGGGAAGAGTCGTCCTCGACTCTTGTTCCTCCTCAACGATGATGTAGGCCATGACGGTTGTCCCATGTTGTGGTAGAGGGATAAAGTCGCGGTCGAAGAAGAGCTTGGGGAAAAACAACTTGCAAATGGAACGCTTGTGGATGCCAATTTTGTGATCGGCGAACAAGAGGCTCTCAATCAAATACGAAGCATCAAGTCGTTTCTCCAAGAGGCATTTGGCAAAAATGGGAACCAAAAGAGTGTCGATGTATCCAAAATTTGGTGGGGCAAAAGTTTGTGCAAGTAAAGGTTTGCTTTGTAAAGTGTCAAAAATGGTGTGTGTAGCATTGCCCCACACAAATGGAACAATCAAAAGGCAAGTATCGGCGGCAAAATTTGGGGCAAAATTGTTATGTGCAATGGCAAAGCTATGGAGACTTCTAGCTTGGGAAAGTATGGTTGGCGTGAGCCGAGTATGGTGTAACAGACCAACTTTGCTAATCAAATAATGTTGCTGGTTTGTTCATAAGCATGCATGCATTTGCATTAATTTGAGAAACTTTTACACTAAAATGTGTTGAAACAAATGTTGCAAAAATTTATAGTTTTGCTCTACTAAAATTTTGGTGCAAAAGTCCCTCAAAGTTTGGGGTCAAAATACCCTAAAACTATCAAAATCCCTTCTGTTTTAAACATTTCAGGGAAATCCCCAAAACCCGTGGGGATTTTCACAAAATCCCCCTTGTCTTCTACCTCGCCGAGCAGGCACCTGCGTGCCTCGCCGACGCAGGCCGACGCCGGCCACCTCCTCGCTCGCCGCCTAGACGAGGAGGACGCCCGGAGCTTCCTCACGCGCGCCACGACGCCCTCGCTCCTCTCCCCTATCCTCTTCCTCTCTCCCTCGCGCGCCTCTCCTCTTCTCTCGCGAGCGTGAACGCCAAACCCTAGCCGCGCAGACCTCGCCGGCGCCGCCGTCTCGCGCCTCCCCGCGCCCGGCCCGAGCAGCCCGGGAGGTCCGCCGTGACGCCCTCGTCCTTCCCCGCCAACCGGCGCAACCCGAGGCGCCCGGATCGTGCCAATCGGGCGGAGCCCGAGCCGCCGGCCTCCGCCGCTCGCCGGCGATTCCGGCCACCACCGGCGACGCCGCCAAGCCCCGCGTGCTCACGGTGAGCTCCTCGGTCCCCGTGGTGCCCGCCGTTCGCCCGCCTCGCCGCGTAGCGCGCCCGCCACGCGCGCGCTGTCCGCCTCGCCGCTCGGGCTCGCCGGAGGGAGCCCTCCGGTGACCAATAGCGGGCGGCGCCGCCCTCGTTGGGTTCGCCCCGAGCCCGCGCGTCGAACGCGCCTCGCCTCGCTGCCCCGCGCGCACGGAATCGCCCGGACCGTGCCCAACCCGGCCGGCCATGGCTCGGGCGGACGTCGTGCCGACGTCATTATGACGTCGGCCGACCTTTTCTTTTTCTCGTTTTATGTTATTTTCTCGTTTTAATTAACTAAAGGACATGTGGGGTCCGCCTCGTCGTGGATTTAATCATTTCTAAAATGTTAAAATGCTGACAGTGGGTCCAACTTGTCATATTTTTATTTTTTCCGAATTTCGGAAAATGGTTAAATCTTGTTTAATTCATAACTAATTCATTTTTAATTCAGAAAAAGACGTATAATATACCGAAATGTTCGGAAAAACATTCTCTACAAGTTTAGGAGTAATTCATACATCATTACAACCTTTGAACTTGCAAATGTAGTGAAACCCTAATTAACCCCTCTCATATGGCGGTGTCCGATGTCGGAACCCCTTTAATCTGACGATGCACCTAGGGTTTACTTAATTCCTTTAATACGACATATCATTCATATTGGATGCGCATTGCATTATGCCATGTGGTGATTGTTCATTTCCCTTTCCGGTGTTTGGTTCTTCGCGATAGGATCTGAGCCGGAGTCCGACGTCAACGCCACCGAAGAACAATACTCATCCGCTGAGGGACAAGGCAAGCCCTAGCCTGGTTCATATATGATTTTGAAATGCTTTTACTCTAGTTCCTACATATTGCATACGATTCAACTGTCTTTTATCGATAGGTAGAGTTACCCTATCTATTGCATGTTCCATCCTTGTAGCCTCAAATACCCCGATCCACTCGCTCCTAGCATAACTAGGTTTGGCATGTGTGCTTCGCTAGAGCCTTTATATCTTTATGCTTAGCCATGCTTAGTTTGTTACGCCGCAACTCCGGTCTTCGGACCGGAGCCATACAATGAAATGAAAATAGCATGACAAAGTTGACGTGGTAAGTATAGAGATGTTGATAAACATGATTAAAGGCTCGGACGAGAGGCCACATTGGGATGTGGTGGGTTGTTTCGTTTCTGCCGACCCTAGGAACCGAGTTCTCGCCTCTTGAACCAAGACCGAGCGTACAACCACACGAGGCCCTATTATGGTACCCTCTCGACTCACTAACTTGCCTAGTAGATTCCATGAGTCACATAGTTTGCGCGTTACCTCGGACATATGCATTGCATTTTTGCTTGGGGAAAAAGGTACATAACAGAGCGGGTAAGCGTGGTCGTGGTGGCCGGGGGTTGCGGCCTCGGGGAAACCCACCTCGGCTCACATCGTTAAGGACCGACTTCGGGACTTGACCCGTTACGGCGGAACAATCCTTAGCGCGTGACTCATGGTCTCGGCGACAGCAAGGTAAAGGTCGTGGTCAACCACCCTCTGCCGGCTTTCCAAGGAAGAGAGCTAATGATTCTGGCATTAAGAGTCGGTTGGTACGTGTGGGTAAAGTTGTGCACCCCTGCAGGTTATGAATCTTTTCGAAAAGCCGTGTCCACGGTTACGGACGACTTGGGAACGGACGTGGAGATCATAGAGAACTTTAACCTGATCGTAAAACTTGGCAATCAATGTGTGTTTACGGATACCTTCTTCGGGTGTTGAGGGGGTAATCCGAGGATAGTGGTTCGAGATGATGAAGATTGGTGGATACAACATGATGATCAATAGAGATAGAGATATCGCTCTCTTATCCCCTTTTAAAGGTTCTGAGTAGTCGAGCTTCTTCTACTCTCTCTTGTCTTACAAAGGAAAACCGGCTTTACGCAAAAGAAGCTCCACGTAAAGCCCGCATACCCGCTTTGCTAAAAGGTTGTACTAAGTCTTGCCGAGTCCCCGTACTCGGCTTTGCATGCTTTTGTTTCGGAAGAAGTGCTCCAACAGATGGTGGTTTCTAGTCGACATCGACGAGTAGCTTGGGGTTCCCAGGTGGCAGCCTGGAATCTATGGGCTGGGACGTCGCCGTTATGCTCCTGGCCTCTTAGGCCTTTTGCTATCTTGATATGTCTAATAGCATAACTTTGCTTCCGTTGATTGATGAATGACAGGTCAGTGACCTCTGCTTGTAATACTTTGGTTCTTCGCTCAGTTATGAGCTTGTATTACTTCTTGAGTCGTAGAGTCACCGTTGTGTTACCGACTCTCTCACCGTAGTCTCTCGAGCTCTAGGTTAGGCTTATATTAGACGAAGATCCGGTATTTGTCTAACCCCGATCCCGGGGTGCCACGAGGTTTTGGTATCGTAGCAGGACCGCTCGTAGGAAAACCCTTTCTACTGGTCGATGTTGAGTCTAGTGTTTGTGAAAACTATTTGAAAGCTGAAAGTATTTGCGAAAATCCTGATTAGGCTTCCTTTTACTCCTTATCTGGTATCGCTCTAATTCTAAGGTGCCTTACCTTGTGTTGATTTGAAAGTTTTTCTATCTCTTCTAGTGTTTCAAACTTAGGTGCTTCAAGAGCAGGTCGTTCCTTAACCAGATGACCTAGTGCAGAGTTCTCTAGAGTCGTGTGTGTTCTGTGCATCCTCCTTGTTTTGTTTTAATAGAGAGATCTCCTTCCATCATGATCTTTCTAGTTTGTGGGTTTCATAAAATTCTGTTCTAGGCTCCGTGGTTTCCTTTCGCCTTGAATGCCTCCTCTTTATTTGCTTGGTTAGTTTGGAAGCTATGCATTGCTTCTAGAAGCTACACCCTGTTGACTACATCATAGTGTCCTCCATGTCACTCATCTAGTGGTTACTTCTTTCTCGGGTTTTCACCCTTGGACTTGAACCGAAGGTCCCCGATTGTGCTAGATTCTAGTATACGAATCTTCGTACATGAAGCTGGCCTTTAGCCCAAGATCCATTCCGTTGAACACCGGTGTTAGTGTTCAAACATTACATCGGGATGGCTAAATCCAAATCAAGCTAGCCTTCAAGCTTGTGGTTATTGTCGTGTTGAACTGCGGCGATAAAGATCTTTCCCTTCCACTAGCTATCGCAGAGGTTCTTTCATTGAACCAAATGGATCACGACAAGAGTGCTCTTTGAGAGTCTCATGTCTATGTTGTGACTCTGCCACACCTCCCTTTTCAGCATGAGTTTCCCAAAAGTGTTAACTTGTCCATCTACCTCTCAGGAATTCTTATCTTGATCGTGTTCTTCCTCTTTAGTTGCCTATCGACCTTTATCTGCTAGTTATCAGCAAAGTTGCAAATGTGCATTGATGTTTCCAGTGTAGTATGTTAGGAGAAACAAACTCCAGTACCTCGTCCATTTCTAGGACTTGGTCAAAGTCTTGTAATCCACAGATTAAGAGGCCTCGTTAGCTTCTGTTCTGTTCTACCTTAGAGTATCACCCTCTTTTATATCATGAGGTCGTGCTTTGTATCATGATCTTGTTGATGAAGTAATTCTCTTGCACGTCTTTACTCACCCTTCCTCCGAGCTGTCCGTGCTTGGGAATGTTGGGGTGTGTGTGTGGATGTGGCTATCTAAGATTCTTAGCAATTCTTATTGCTTTGAAATCCAAGGGCATTTGCGTCATTCTTAGCATGATTGGTTCGCCAATTACTAAGCGAAGTTTGATTGTGTTGCCAAGCCCATTCGTTCAGGCGCACATCTTCGGTCAAAGAGTTCGGTTAATGCCAAAGCTCTCGAGACCATATCGTGTTTCTTTGTAAAGCAAGTTTCCCTCTTGAATTCAGTGATATACCGGTGGTTCGTGATATTCTAGTTGTCTTTCTAGAAGTATCTCCATGTTGCCACATGACCGTGTTATCGTGTTCATGACTAAGTTAGTTCTGTGAACTACTCCTTTCTCCAAGAACCGTGCTGGATAACCCTGGACTAGTTGGTTGAGCTTAATCAACAACTTGGAGAGTTGAAAGACAAAAGGTCTATCCAACTTTGTTCCTTCATAAAGGGATGTCTAGTGTTGTCTGTGTTGAAGTCACAAAGTATCTCCTTTATGGATATGCTATCTTCTCCATATTTGATTTGAGTTTGGGCTATCGTCAAATCAAACTCAGTTCCAAGGACTATCTTGATGATGTTTATACTCATGGTGTCTCGTCTGAGTATACCTTCATATCCTTTGGTCTGACCAATATTTCTGCCTCGTTCATGCAAAATATGAGTTCCTCATTGGAGTATCTTGATAAGTTTGTTATTGAGCTCATCGATGACATTCTTATCTTATCCATGTTTAAAGAGGTTCATATTGCACGTTTGGCACCAATATTGGAAACTTTTGAGAACCATCTTTGTGTTATCATGAAGTATGTGTTCTGGATGTTGGAAGTGACCTTCTCTGGTTCACGTGTATTTGCTGAAAGATGTCGCCGTGGATCTGAGTCGAGTTCCCTTTGTTTTCCTCGGGAGTCATCGCAAGTCGGTCAGGCAAGTGCGAGGTATTCTTGAGATGGAAGGTTGTTACCTCCATTCCTTGAAACATTCCTCTATGCACACTAAGCTACTGAATGGTTTGTTCAAAAAAGAGAAGAAGCTTAAGAGCTTCAATATCTTCTTTGATGTCCCCATCAGGACTCACTCGTGTTACATTGCAAATTCATATGCACGCAATTGCCTTTGGCAGTCGCAACCATATGTATCACGCAATCTAGCTCGATCTTTTGGAGCTTGACATTGTGGTCCATATCTTGAGAATCTATCGACTTTACCTTGGTGGTAATTGTTGCAAATTTTCATTCGGACGTGCTGAGTCTAAAATATCTTTACACCTAACCTAAGCTGAATCTCAAGCGGCAATGATGGTTGGTGTTTCTCAAGGATTTTTGACATAGGTCTCTTTGTACATCCGGCAAGATTGATGTCGTGGTTAACACAATTAGTCGGAAGGCCTAATGCCATAATCTCTTGAATCATCAAGAATAACCACTCTCCATAAGGATCTTGTGCGACTTATTCTAGGAGTTGCCCTTATGATGCTTTTCAAATCCTGAAGTCTTGACCTCCGCTTGATGACCTATTGAAGGCTAGTCAATAGCCTAATATTGGTGTCTAGAACATCAAGGAGAACATCATAATCAGTGTTGCTAAGTGTCTCTCGGTCAATCCCTCGAAATCATTCTCCGGTGACAACAACTTCGTTCGGAGAAATTTCACTCACCGCTGATCCTTGGCACTTCTCTAGACAGTACCCTTCCCTTTCCGTTGGTCATTACCTGAAATTCTAATCAATTCACACGTTGTGTGAATTCGTCAGTCATCTAGGCCCTAGCCTTTTGAGTAGACAACAATCATTTCATGTACCTTGCCAGAAAAGTGACTATGATTCTTAAATCCAAAGTTGCTATGGTTGGATAATCATTTGTGCTTCTACAAGTCACCCTCTCTAAGAGTACCTCGTCATGGTATCAAAGGCAGTTTAACCTCGCTACCTTGTCCCTTCGTAATCTTGTCAAGCATGGAGCAATTCCCTACCAAATTTGAAACTTCTTCGGTCTCCTCCGTTACCTTGGCGTGTTTCATGTTTGTTAACTCAAGAGTTGTTTTTTTTAATACTCCTTCCATGAGTTGACCATGAGATACTCGATCTTTGTAAAGATCCACCGTCTAGAGTTATTCCCTCTTTCCTTTAGAGTGAAGAAAGCGATATGAAGAGCTCTTCATGGGGATGTGGGTCAACTTCTTCAGGATGTCGTGGATCAACTTCTTCGACAAAGAAGATCGTCGTGGTATCAACAAGTTCGTTGAAGACCGTCATAGTCCTTGTTACCTTCTCTTTTCCTACCTTAGGAATCTCGGGGACGAGATTCTTGTAAGGAGGGTAGAGTTGTAACAGACCAACTTTGCTAATCAAATAATGTTGCTCGGTTTGTTCATAAGCATGCATGCATTTGCATTAATTTGAGAAACTTTTACACTAAAATGTGTTGAAACAAATGTTGCAAAAATTTATAGTTTTGCTCTACTAAAATTTTGGTGCAAAAGTCCCTCAAAGTTTGGGGTCAAAATACCCTAAAACTATCAAAATCCCTTCTGTTTTAAACATTTCAGGGAAATCCCCAAAACCCAGGGGGATTTTCACAAAATCCCCTTGTCTTCTACCTCTGCCGGGCAGGCACCGCGTGCCCCGCCGACGACGAGGCCGACGCCGGCCACCTCCTGCTCGCCGCCTAGACGAGGAGGACGCCTCGGAGCTTCCTCACGCGCGCCACGACGCCCTCGCTCCTCTCCCCTATCCTCTTCCTCTCTCCCTCGCGCGCCTCTCCTCTTCTCTCGCGAGCGTGAACGCCAAACCCTAGCCGCGCGGACCTCGCCGGCGCCGCCGTCTCGCGCCTCCCCGCGCCCGGCCCGAGCAGCCCGAGGAGGTCCGCCGTGACGCCCTCGTCCTTCCCCGCCAACCGGCGCAACCCGAGGCGCCGGAATCGTGCCAATCGGGCGGAGCCCGAGCCGCCGGCCTCCGCCGCTCGCCGGCGATTCCGGCCACCACCGGCGACGCCGCCAAGCCCCGCGTGCTCACGGTGAGCTCCTGGTCCCCGTGGTGCCCGCCGTTCGCCCTGCCTCGCCGCGTAGCGCGCCCGCCACGCGCGCCTGTCCGCCTCGCCGCTCGGGCTCGCCGGAGGGAGCCCTCCGGTGACCAATAGCGGGCGGCGCCGCCCTCGTTGGGTTCGCCCCGAGCCCGCGCGTCGAACGCGCCTCGCCTCGCTGCCCCGCGCGCACGGAATCGCCCGGACCGTGCCCAACCCGGCCGGCCATGGCTCGGTCGACGTCGTGCCGACGTCATTATGACGTCGACCGACCTTTTCTTTTTCTCGTTTTATGTTATTTTCTGTTTTAATTAACTAAATGACATGTGGGGTCCGCCTCGTCGTGGATTTAATCATTTCTAAAATGTTAAAATGCCGACAGTGGGTCCAACTTGTCATATTTTTATTTTTTTCCGAATTTCGGAAAATGGTTAAATCTTGTTTAATTCATAACTAATTCATTTTTAATTCAGAAAAAGACGTATAATATACCGAAATGTTCAGAAAAACATTCTCTACAAGTTTAGGAGTAATTCATACATCATTACAACCTTTGAACTTGCAAATGTAGTGAAACCCTAATTAACCCCTCTCATATGGCGGTGTCCGATGTCGGAACCCCTTTAATCTGACGATGCACCTAGGGTTTACTTAATTCCTTTAATACGACATATCATTCATATTGGATGCGCATTGCATTATGCCATGTGGTGATTGTTCATTTCCTTTCCGGTGTTTGGTTCTTCGCGATAGGATCCGAGCCGAGTCCGACGTCAACGCCACCGAAGAACAGTACTCATCCGTCGAGGGACAAGGCAAGCCCTAGCCTGGTTCATATATGATTTTGAAATGCTTTTACTCTAGTTCCTACATATTGCATACGATTCAACTCGTCTTTTATCGATAGGTAGAGTTACCCTATCTATTGCATGTTCCATCCTTGTAGCCTCAAATACCCCGATCCACTCGCTCCTAGCATAACTAGGTTTGGCATGTGTGCTTCGCTAGAGCCTTTATATCTTTATGCTTAGCCATGCTTAGTTTGTTACGCTGCAACTCCGGTCTTCGGACCGGAGCCATACAATGAAATGAAAATAGCATGACGAGGTTGACGTGGTAAGTATAGAGATGTTGATAAACATGATTAAAGGCTCGGACGAGAGGCCACATTGGGATGTGGTGGGTTGTTTCGTTTCTGCCGACCCTAGGAACCGAGTTCTCGCCTCTTGAACCAAGACCGAGCGTACAACCACACGAGGCCCTATTATGGTACCCTCTCGACTCACTAACTTGCCTAGTAGATTCCATGAGTCACATAGTTTGCGCGTTACCTGGACATATGCATTGCATTTTTGCTTGGGGAAAAAGGTACATAACAAGCGTGTAAGCGTGGTCGTGGTGGCCGGGGGTTGCGGCCTCCGGGGAAACCCACCTCGGCTCACATCGTTAAGGACCGACTTCGGGACTTGACCCGTTACGGCGGAACAATCCTTAGCGCGTGACTCATGGTCTCGGCGACAAGCAAGGTAAAGGTCGTGGTCAACCACCCTCTCGCCGGCTTTCCAAGGAAGAGAGCTAATGATTCTGGCATTAAGAGTCGGTTGGTACGTGTGGGTAAAGTTGTGCACCCCTGCAGGGTTATGAATCTTTTCGAAAAGCCGTGTCCACGGTTACGGACGACTTGGGAACGGACGTGGAGATCATAGAGAACTTTAACCTGATCGTAAAACTTGGCAATCAATGTGTGTTTACGGATACCTTCTTCGGGTGTTGAGGGGGTAATCCGAGGATAGTGGTTCGAGATGATGAAGATTGGTGGATACAACATGATGATCAATAGAGATAGAGATATCGCTCTCTTATCCCCTTTTAAAGGTTCTGAGTAGTCGAGCTTCTTCTACTCTCTCTTGTCTTACAAAGGAAAACCGGCTTTACGCAAAAGAAGCTCCACGAAAGCCCGCATACCCGCTTTGCTAAAAGGTTGTACTAAGTCTTGCTCGAGTCCCTGTACTCAGCTTTGCATGCTTTTGTTTCGGAAGAAGTGCTCCAACGGATGGTGGTTTCTAGTCGACATCGACGAGTAGCTTGGGGTTCCCGGGTGGCAGCCCGGAATCTATGGGCCGGGACGTCGCCGTTATGCTCCCGGCCTCTTAGGCCTTTTGCTATCTTGCTATGTCTAATAGCATAACTTTGCTTCCGTTGATTGATGAATGACAGGTCAGTGACCTCTGCTTGTAATACTTTGGTTCTTCGCTCAGTTATGAGCTTGTATTACTTCTTGAGTCGTAGAGTCACTGTTGTGTTACCGACTCTCTCACTGTAGTCTCTCGAGCTCTAGGTTAGGCTTATATTAGACGAAGATCTGGTATTTGTCTAACCCTGATCCCGGGGGTGCCACATATGGGTATCCTCAAATGTCAAAGAATCCATTGCAATTGCCAAAGATGAAATGACAAATCCAAACGAGAGCAACTTTTTGTGAGACATGTGGCACAAGATGCATAAGGTGTCTCTCACATGTATGACATGGTCCTTGAGATTCTCGGAGTGTATGATGATAACATCAAGACATACAACAATCATTGTGCCAACAAGATGTTTCAAGATATGTTGCATAAGAGGCAAAAGATGTGACGAGGAATTGGACCAAACCGGAAACTCGACAAACCAAGTCGGAAACACATGAGGGCGAAGGCTTGTGGGAACATACCCTTTGGTGTGATTCCCGCGGGTTAGGTCCTTGATGGGGTAGCTCTCAATTGCGCGTTTCGTGAGCTCATGCTCCGTAGCGGTGGAAGTGGTCGTCCGTGTACCTACACATGGGATAAACACGACAAAGAGCGTGTGTGCATGGTAGATGAACACATCATCCATCATGATGGTCCAAGTCTTGTGCACATCACCATTAGTGTCAATCAACATAGTATGGAATGCATGGCGATGGTGCAAATGGCAAGTAGGTGCATTCATGGCATGTGGTAACTCATGATCATCAAAAAGTGAGAAGGCTATGGGGGCCATCTCGTGGACAATGAAATAAGCATTCTTGCATACCAAGCATAAGAAAGAGCAATTGTTCGCAATCTTGGATGCAAGGATCATGGAAGAGTGTAAACATTTGGGGCAAAGCATGCGGAAGCTAATGTCATCCTTGCCATTATCATTGCAAGCAATACATGGTAAAGAGCAAGTGGTCGGCATATTGCAAGCAATGGTGGAAAAATTGAAGCTCTCATAGCATGGCATGGTCATGGTATCACTAACATTCACTTTCACATGATCAACAATGTTATCAAGCAAAGTATCGCATGGGCAAATGAAAGTAGCATGTGACGTAGAAAATGTATCATCAAGATCATGCATGCACTCATAAGTCATCATGTCCACTAGTGGGATCATGGCATCATCAACACCTATGTTGTTACCTTTGTAGGCCGACTCATTTGAAGTAGGTGTTGTGGAAGTAGGAGGATCCATGTGGTCGACATGTCCATCTTGGAGCAAGCATGGTGAGATATCATCATCTTCATGCACCATGTACATCGTCTCCATGAGCGGGAACTCATCCTCCGTGGAACCTAGTGCAACATAAGAAGACACCATAGAGGGAGAGGTTAATGTGTTAGCAAATGCGATGTCCTCCAAGGACCTATCATCTACCTCTCTCAACTCGCTTGGTGTATCACTCATGTCCTCCAAACGGAAGCACTCAAACTCACATATGGGGTGGAAGTCACTCAACTCACTATCACTCTCACTCAAGTGGGCTAAGTGGCTCTCATGCTCACATGTGATTGGTACCAACTCATCAATGAAGCATAGGGGAGTAGGCTCGACTTTCTCATCTCCATGCGCCTCCTTGGTTGAAGGGAAATTCCCATGCTCAACCATCTCAACTCCATGCGCCTCCATAGGTGAAGGGAGAATCCCATGGTCACCATGCTCAACTCCATCGCCTCCCAAGTCATCCTCAAGCGGTGGCGCCATGGTGTTGATGAGAGCTAGGCTCGGCTCAACTTCGCCCTTGAGTTCACCTTGGCGATCTTCATCTTGAAGTGTTGGCGCAATAGGCATCTTGGGGACTTGTGCTTGTAGCTTGTCGAAGTAGAGCGTCTTGGCGCTTGGCGTTGTGCATTGCCATGCCACGTGACCCTTGGCCTTGCACACCTCACATAGGAGATTGGGACATTCCCGTGGAGGGTGGCCTTGTTGCTTGCACTTGTAGCATCGGAGTCCATAGGCACGTGACGAGGTAGAGGCCATTGTGGTGGTGGCACAAGAGGTGGAAGTCTCCTTTTGAGGAAGGTATGCTCGATGTGCACTTGCCATCCTTGGAGTGGTAGGCATCCTATCATGGTGTTTGTCGCCTTCATGGTGAGGCTCTCGTCTTCGTGCATCATCACCATGGCTTGAGTGGTGTCGTCGAAGACTCGTGGAAGATGTTGGTCGATGGCGATCATGAAGTGGCTTGTGGCGGCGAAGCTCATGTGGTGACGTATGTCGATGACGGTCCTTGCCATGCCTAGATGATGGCTCATGCGACTTGGCATTTTGCTTGCGGTGCCTTGTGGAGCTTGGAGAAGAGTGTCGATGACGATCATGTTGGGGACGCTCTTGATGCTCCATATGATGTACTTGATGTCGACGATCTTGTGCATATGCACTCTCATTGTGGCGCCTTGTGGAGCTTGGAGAAGTGTGTCGATGACGCTCATGATGGGGACGCTCTTGATGACCCATATGATGGTGCCATCGTGGAGGTCCTCCATCTTCATATGTAGCTCCATTGGCCAAGTAGGGGTATGCGGGAGCATCGGCGTTGTTCAAGGTGGAGTCGAGGTGAGGCTCCGCCATGGTGTCGATGTCGTAAGCGTGGCGTTGCTCCACCATGTCGTCCATGCTTGATGAGCCATTGTCGATGTAGAGCTCGTCGATGTCGTCCTCAAGGTGGTGCTCCACCATGTCGTCCATGTTGGCGATGCTCGCGGAGCCATAGTCGGAGTAGAGCTCCACATGTTCCTCCACATCCGCGGTGCTTGAAGAGGAATCCTCCTCGAAGTGCTCCATGTACTCCTCCGTATCCTCATCTTCGCTATCCATGTTAGCACGATGGTATGTATATGGTGGGTGTTAGTGGAAGAACACTACCTCGCAACCTTACCGTGGTATGATAAGATCGGGGTGATCCAACAAGCCGAGGTCAAAATCAATTGTATCGGGAACTCACACAAAAACACACGCAAAAGCTAGCAAATATGGTGTTAGGTGAGTATGGTGGAAAGCCAAAAGACGAAATCCGAAATCAAGTGTATTGTCAAGAGTGGGTGAAGTCCAAAAATATCAAATGTCAAAGCGATGATCACTATAAACACGGAAAAGATGTGGAACTCACACACGAGATGAATGGGGTTAGTGCAACCAAAAAGTGAGCGGAAAAGTGTATGTAAGGGTGCTCGGTGTCACACTAACACAAGAAGAGATCAAAGCTTTGGTTGCAAACGAAGAGACAACAAGATTCACACGTAGCCTCTCTTCTCTTTTCTCTCTTTTGCTTAAAAGCTTTTTCTCTTTTGTATTTGGTGGCACTTGCACTCTTTTGTATCTATGGTGGCACTTTGTACACTTTTGTATGTATGATGGCACTTGCACTCTTTTTGTGCTTTTCTTTCTTTTTCACGCTCTATGTTAGCGTTAGCTCGCTTTTGCTATCTTGCCACATGAGTTTTGCTTAGAAGCTTGACTCCACACTACACACACACCTCACAATCGGGGCCACGTGCAATGTCTCGCAACACTCAATAAGCAATGCTCGATAGGATAGATCGCAAAAGAAGAGGGGTTACAAGGTGCGGAGCAAGTTATACCTAGATGAAAATGTTAGGCGGTGTCGGAACACACAACTTGCGATGATGGCGGTGGTGTCAAGAGTACGTTTGCAAGGTCGGGGTGCCGAGGATGTCGTCGCTTGCTTCGGAGCTGCGGGTTAGTTTCACAAACAAGGCACTCAAACCGGAACAAGCAAACACAAGTTAGGAGAAAAGTCGGGTCAAATTAGCTTGGCGTCGATGGCGGTGGTATGCCGGTGGTGATATCGGTGAGCTAGCGGCGGCGGTGGTGGTGGTGGGGCAGCGGCGGTGTTTGCCGGTGGTATGCCGATGGCGGTATCGGTGAGCTCACGGCGGTGGTGGAGGTGGTGGGGCAGCGGCGGTGTTTGCCGGTGGTATGCCGATGGCGGTATCGGTGAGCTTGCGGTGGCGGCGGCGGTGGTGGTGGTGCCGCGGCGGTGTTTACCGATGGTTTGGGGGGGTGGCGGTGTTTGCCGGTGATGAAGGGGGGTGGCGGTGCTTGCCGGTGATCAAGGGGGGTGGCGGTGCTTGCCGGCGGTGGAGAGGTTGGTAGCTGCGGGTGGAGGTACCGGCGGTTTGGGGGCGGTACCGGCGGCGGAAGCTGGGCGGTACAAGCAGTGGTGGTGGCCGGAGGTGGAGGGTGGAGGTACCGGCGGTGGGGTGGGCGGTAGTGCTGGGTGGAGGCTCCACTCGTGAGGTACCGCTCATGCTCTCCAAATTGCTCAAAACATACTGCAAGGCTCGTCGTGCGAGCGGTACCACGGGCGGTACCTTGGGTGGAGGCTCCACCCGTGCGTGGCTGGAGGCTCCACCCGTGGTACCGCTCGTGGCTTTTTCTTCCTGGGAGCACGCACGAGCTGTTCTTCCCTTTCTCTCTCTTGTTCTTCCCAAAAGCCAACCAAATTGACCCAAAACTCGAAATTTGAAGAAATTTGTGGCTGGAAAGTGGGGGAAATAGTAGATCAACACTAATAACACCGAATCAATGGACCAAAACCACTCAAAACTAAACAAAATCGCAGATCCGTCAAAAGGAAAATTAGGACTATTTTTTGGGAATTTTTTTGGGAATTTTTTCAGAGATGAAATTGGGTGGGTAGGGGGTCAAATTCGCGGAAACCAAAGGCTGCTGATACCATATGATGAGGTATCTCTGGCTCTGATTACCATATGATGTGGTCTAAGACCCCGTTTGTAGCCCGATCTTGCGAATTGACCCGGAAACGAAAGGGGAAAAGAGGAAGAACACGAAGAACACGATGAACGCGATGAACACGATGAACACGGGAACACACGCACGCACACCAACCCGATACAACGATGCTTACCCTCGTGGCTCGATGGACCACGCCGAATAGAATCACCCACGGAAGAGACCGCGGTAGAATTCCGAGGTGAGAGATACGGTGTTGGAGACGGAATCGGTGAGGGAGAGAGAGTGCACACACTAGAATCTCACTCACAAACTCAATCAACAACAAGGGTGGCCTTGATTACAGAGGGATGATACCCTAGGGAGACATAGCTCAAATCCTATTCTAAGCCAAATCTTGTCTAACCCTAGCAAATGGGGAGTACGGGGATACATATAGCTCAGATTTAGGCAGGGGTACTTTAGGTATTACAAGGGATGAAAGCGTAGACGTTCAGATGTAGATGAACGGCTCAGATTGAAGTCCTTCGCGCGCGGGCGGTACCCCGGGCGGTACCTCCGGTGGTGGTACCGGAAAATGCAACAAAACATAGCGAAGCATACTGTGAAGCTGGGCGGCCGAGCGGTACCTCGGCCGGTACCATGGCCGGAGGTACCGGTCTGGCCATTTCTTCCCGCGGGCTCGACGTGGCCTGCCTGGAGGGGCGCTTGGCCGGCCGGTAGTACCGGCCGAGGTGGCCGGTAGTACCGGGCCTAGCCCACTCCGCGCGTGGCCATCTCCTTGAGGTGGTACCGGCCGAGGAGGCCCCGGAGGCTCCGGCCAGAGCTCCCTGGAGGCTCCGGCCTTGTAGGAGGCCGGCCTGGCAGCCTGGAGGCTCCGGCCATGGTGGCCCTGGAGGCTCCAGCCTCCACTCCTTCCTCTTCTCTTCTTCTTTCTTCTTCTCCTCTTCTTCTTTCTTCTTCCTTCCTTCTTCTCCCTACGCATAATGGACTCCTCTTCCCTTCCTTGTCGACCTTCGTACCTAATGACACATAACGCATATCCATGAGGTAGTATACCATCCAATGTATTGTCGACGTCGAGTGTCGAAAGGAAAGGGTTCACCTTGTCATGTATCGCGTAGGTTCGGGTTGTCGGTCCACTTGGGGGATTCCGTGGCCATGGTGTAGCGTCGTCGTTAGGCGGGGCTGCACTTGACGGTCTTGAGGTGGAGGTATCCGAAAGCCACCCCGCATCAGACCATCGCCTCTGGGCTTGAGCTTGGAGTTTCTTTCTTGGGGGAAGCGGTCCTTGCGGAGGTGTATCCATACTTGGTCTCCTTCATTGAAGATCCGTGCCTTTTTCTTCATGTTGAGTCTAGTGGCTTGACGAAGAACTTGTTGCTCGATTGTTGCCCTTGTATCTTCATGTAGCTTCCTCATGTACTGTGCTCGCTTGTCGATGTTCATGTTTACTTGCTCATGTAGCGGGAGAGGAAGGAGGTCAATCGCCGTAGGTGGTTCAAACCCGTAGACGACCATGAATGGACTTCTCATTGTTGTAGAATGCTTGGACCGGTTGTAGGCAAACTCCGCATGCGGGATGCAATCTTCCCATGACTTCAAATTTCTCTTGACAAGCACTCGTAGTAGTGTGGATAGGCTTCGGTTCACCACTTCGGTTTGCCCATCGGTTTGTGGGTGCGAGGATAACGAGAACAAAAGCTTGACGTTGAACTTTGCCATTAGTGTCTTCCAAAGGTAACTCATGAATTTGACATCTCGATCCGACACAATGCTTCTTGGTACACCGTGGATGATGAGGTCTAAGACCCCGTGTGTGGCCCGATCTTGCGGATTGACGTCGAATCCAAAGGGGAGATGGGAAAACGCGAGGAACACGAAGAACACGGTGATGAACACGAGGAACCCCGAGACTCACGCACGCACACCAACCCGATACACCCGATACTTACCCCCGTGGCTCGATGGACCACGCCAATAGAATCACCCGGAAGAGGCACGCGGCAGAATTCCCGGTGAGAGATTGGTGTTGGACAAAAGGGGATTGGTGAGGGAGAGAGAGTAGCTTGTACTAGAATCTCACTCAACAATTACCAAATCAACAACAAGGATGGCCTTGATTACAGAGGGATGATACCCAAGGGAGACTAAGCTCAAAGTTAGGGTTTGAGTTCAAAACAAGTCTAAAGAGCTAAAGGGGCGTCCTGGGGGTATTTATAGTCTTACAAGGCGTCACAGGCCGAAAAGGTAAGTTTGGGCCGAAAATATAACTTAAGTCGTGCAGGCCGGTCAGGAGGCCGGTCAGACCGAGCCTGTGACCGGGCGGTCCGGTCCTGACCGGGCCTGGGACCGGGCGGCAACCGGACGAGGTTCTGGGTTCCCTGGATGTTGCCCGGATGGCACGAGCGCAAAACCCGGTTTCGACCGGGCGGCCCGGTCGGGAGGCCGGTCAGACCGGGCCGTGGACCGAGCGACCCGGTCGAGAGGCCGGTCTGACCGGATTCTGGACCGGCCGTCCATCTTCTCTTCCTTGCGCTCTTCGGGCGACTTCCGGTCCAGCTCCATGTCCATCTTCGCGTCCAGTTGCTCCTCTCCTTCCCTTGACCTTGGCTTGTCCTCCTCTCCGTGGTCTTGATGCTCCTTGTACCTAATGACACATAGCACGTCGGCATGAGGTAGCAATCCATCCAAAGGTGTACCAAGATCAAGGGTGGTGAGGAGCGAGTTCACCTCATCATGTAGAGCCTTGGCTCGGGCTCGTGTCATCGGTCCTCTTGGGGGACTAGTTGGTCTTGATGGAGTGTCGTCGGTGATCGGGGCTACATCATCTCCCCCCCCTTGGGAAAGAGTCGTCCTCGACTCGTGGCCTTCCTCATCTCCATGATAGGGTGACAAGTCGGAGACATTGAACGTGTTGCTCACCAAGTACTTGGAGGTGGGGATGTCGATGACGTAAGCGTTGTTGTTGATGCGTTTGAGGACCTTGAAGGGACCATCTCCTCTTGGCTTGAGCTTCGAATTGCGGTCATGAGGGAATCTTTCCTTCCGGAGGTGGATCCAAACGAGGTCGCCTTCCTCAAAGATGCGTTCCTTCTTCTTGGCGTTGAGTCTTGTAGCTTGACGAAGCACATGTTCTTGGATTGTTGCTCTTGTCTCTTCATGAAGTTTTTTGACGGCGGCGGTGCGCTTGTCGAAGTCCATGTTGATCCGCTCATGAAGTGGGAGCGGGAGCATGTCGAGTGCCGTGAGCGGCTCAAACCCGTAGACGACCATGAAGGGACTCCTTGATGTAGTCGAGTGCTTGGCGCGGTTGTAGGCGAACTCCGCGTGTGGAATGCATTCCTCCCATGACTTCAAGTTTTTCTTCACGAGGATGCGTAGAAGGGTGGAGAGGCTTCGATTGACCACTTCCGTTTGGCCGTCCGTTTGCGGGTGCGAGGATGATGAGAATAAGAGCTTCACTCCAAACTTGGCCATGAGCGACTTCCAAAGATAACTCATGAACTTGACGTCTCGATCCGACACAATGCTTCGCGGTACTCCATGTAGGCGAACAATTTCCCTGAAAAACAACGAAGCAATGTGTGAAGCATCATCGCTCTTATGGCAAGGTATGAAATGAGCCATCTTAGAGAATCTATCCACTACCACAAAGATAGAATCATGTCCATGCTTAGTGCGAGGCAATCCTAGAACAAAATCCATGCTAATGTCCGTCCATGGTGCATGAGGTATAGGCAAAGGCATGTAAAGGCCATAGGGATTGGAAGTAGACTTAGCTTGAAGACATGTCGTGCAACGGTTGCAAAGGCGCTCGACGTCCCTCTTCATCTTCGGCCAATAATAGTGAGTGGCTAGCATCGCAAGTGTCTTATCTCGACCAAAATGTCCCATAAGGCCACCACCATGTGACTCTTGCAAGAGTAACTTTCGAAGAGAAGAATCGGGAATGCAAATTTTGTTGGCTTTGAACAAGTAGCCTTTGTGCAAATAGAAGTCATCAAATCCTCGGTCAACGGAACACTTCTCAAATATCGGAGCAAAGAAAGAATCGGAAGTATAGAGTTCTTTGATCTCTTCGAGTCCCAAAACGTGAAAATCCAAGCGAGTCAACAAAAGGGTGTTTTTGCGGGAAAGAGCATCCGCCACTACATTGTCCTTGCCCTTCTTGTATTTAATGACATACGGGAAGGACTCAATGAACTCAACCCATTTTGCATGACGTTTGTTCAAATTGTGTTGGCTTTTCAAGTACTTCAAAGACTCATGGTCGGAGTGAATGATAAACTCTTTTGGCCAAAGATAGTGTTGCCAAACTTCAAGAACACGAACCAAAGCGTAGAGCTCCTTGTCATATATAGGATAGTTGAGGCGTGCGCCATCCAACTTGTCACTATAGTATGCCACGGGTTTGCCCTCTTGCATAAGAACACCACCAATACCAAGCCCGCTTGCATCACACTCAATCTCAAAAGTTTTGGAAAAATTTGGAAGAACAAGAAGGGGAGCTTCGGTAAGGCGTTTCTTCAACTCATCAAAAGCATTTTGTTGGGCCTTGCCCCAAACAAACGGAACATTCTTCTTGGTAAGCTCATTCAAAGGGCAAGCAATGGTGCTAAAATCTTTCACAAAGCGGCGGTAAAACCCGGCAAGTCCATGGAAGCTTCGGACTTGACCAACATTTGTAGGAGTAGGCCAATTATGGATGGCCTCTACCTTGGAAGAATCAACTTCAATTCCATTAGCGGAAACCACAAAGCCAAGGAAAACCAATTTGTTTTGAGCAAAGGTGCATTTGGGGAGGTTAGCATAAAGCTTATCATGACGCAAGATGCACAAGACTTCTCTCACATGTTGCACATGGTCCTCGAGACATTTGCTATAAATAAGAATATCATCGAAATAGACAACCACACTCTTGCCAATGAGAGGACGCAAGATGTGATTCATGAGGCGCATGAAAGTTGATGGAGCATTGGATAGCCCAAATGGCATAACAAGCCACTCATATAGACCAAGTTTGGTCTTGAATGCCGTTTTCCATTCATCACCAATAGCCATGCGGATTTGGTGGTAGCCACTACGCAAATCAATTTTAGAGAAAATCGTGGCACCACTAAGTTCATCAAGCATGTCATCTAAACGCGGAATGGGATGGCGGTAACGGACGGTAATGGCATTGATGGGGCGACAATCCATACACATCCGTTGCGTCTCATCCGGTTTAGGCACAAGAATCACGGGAACCGCACAAGGGGAAAGGCTTTCTCGAACGTACCCTTTGGCGAGGAGATCTTGAATTTGGCGGTTGATCTCCTTGGTCTCTTCGGGGTTTGGAAGCGGAGCGCCGGGTATGAGGTCGATGCGGTGCTCGATGCCTCGAAGCGGTGGTAGTCCATGAGGGAGCTCATCGGGGAAGACGTCTTGAAACTCCTTCAAAAGAGACAACAAAGACGAAGGAATATTGGTTAAGTCGTTAGTCGCCGATGATGGTCCCTTGCATATGAGGACGTAGTGCAATATGGTGGATGGGTTTGCTTGCACGTCTTTCCACTCGCTTTTGGTGGCTAGGAGAACACTCTTTCGCTCACTCATATATGGCTTGTGGCGCTCACTCTCCATTTGGTGGGTCGCTCCCTCACCTCTCATCTCACTATGGTGGGTGCGGAGTTGTGCCCTCGCTAGAGCCTTCGCATTGTCGGCGATGATTTGGCTAGGAGTCATGGGGCGCAACTCGAACTTCTTGTCGTTTACCTTGAAGGTGTATGTGTTGGAGAGTCCATCATGTATAGCCTTCTTGTCATATTGCCAAGGGCGGCCAAGTAACATGTGGCACACCGTCATGGGTACGACGTCACACTCAATAGTATCCTCATAAGGTCCAATCTTGAAAGTGACGGTGACGGTATGTTGTATCTTGACGTTGCCCTTGTCACTCAACCATTGGATATGGTAGGGATGAGGATGCTTGCGGAGAGTGAGGTGGAGCTTCTCACACAACTCGGTGCTTGCAAGATTATGGCAACTTCCACCGTCTATGATGACCTTGATCGACTTGCCACCAATTCCGGCACGGGTTTGGAAGATGTTGCACCGTTGTTCTTCCGCGTCATGAGGTTGCGTTGTTAGCACCCTTGTGACCACAAGTGAGGGACTTGGGTCATGCTCACATAAGAGAGGATCTTCTCCACATTCTTGCTCATAAGCTTCTTCACTTTCCACGGCGGCTTGCACAAGGGCTTCATATTCATCCTCATCAAGCGTCTCGATATCACCATTCTCCATAGTGATCATGACCTTGGTGTTCTTGCACTCAAACGATTTGTGACCTTGGGTGCCACACTTGAAGCAAGTGACACTAGAGGGTCCCGTGGATGCCTTAGAGGAGGCGGTGGAGGAGACCGTTTGCTTCATGCGACTTTGGATAGTCGGTCTCTTGGATGGTGTAGAGGATGCGTCGGCCTTGGCACTTGTAGCTTGAGGCGTTGATGTAGTAGGAGGAGTCGATGTAGCGAACTTGGAGGTGAAGTAGGTCTTGGCCTTGGAGTACTTGATATCCTCAATCACTTGGCGCTCGGCCTTCGATGCTTGGTGCACTAATTCAACCATATTGGAGTAAGGTTGGAACTCGACGATCCTCTTGATTGGGTAAGAGAGGCCATTGAAGAAGCGAGCAATGGTTTGCTCTTCGGACTCTTGGATGTTGGCTCGCATCATAGTGAGCTCCATCTCCTTGTAGAACTCCTCAACGGTCTTGGTACCTTGCTTCAACTTTTGGAGCTTGTTGAAGAGGTCGGTCATGTAGTGCGTGGGGACAAAACGAGCATGCATCTCTTTCTTCATGTCTTCCCAAGTGTCAATTGGAGGTTCACCCTTCTCTTCTCGAAGAGTGAGGACTTGCTCCCACCAAGTATTTGCATAGTCCTCGAACTCAAGCGATGCCATAGCCACTTTCTTGGCACCGGAGTAGTTGTGGATGCGGAAGATCTTGTCAACCTTGAGTGCCCATGAGAGGTAGGCCTCGGCATCTTCTTCTCCCTTGAACTTGGGCATGTTGAACTTGAGCTTGCCGTACATGTTCTCTTCATCCTCCAAGTTTCTTCTACGAGGAGGGGCACCGTCATCTCTTGCGGCTTGAGGAGGAATAGGAGGTCTTCTACGGCCAACCATAGCATTGGGTTGGTGGTGAAGTTGAACACTTGCTTCACTTGGTGCACGGTGAGGATGTGGTTGACGATCTTGTCGTGGTTGAGGATGATGCTCAATGTTGGCTCGCTCATCTTGATCATGGTGTAGCTCTCCCCGTCCACGTTGGTCATGGCGAGGGTGGCGACGAAGATCTCGCCGAGGTGGATCTTGAGGATCTTGAGGATCTTGAACTTGGGGATGGCCATCACGCCCATGGTGGGCATGGCGATCCGCTTGTTGACGATCTTGGTGAAGGACTTGGTCTTGTTGAGGACGCTCATGTGGTCGAGCATGGAGATGTATTTCTCCACGCCTAGAGTTGGAGCGGGAGTCTTCATGACGAGCATGTGAGCGATGATGTCGATGATGGTCTTCATGCCTTGAAGAAGAGCTTGGGGACGAGATGCCACCATGAGAGTGATAGTCTTGAGACGAGCTTGATGAAGAGGAAGTAGAGCGGTGTCGACGATGACGACCCAAGTTGGTGATGGCGCGCTCGAGGCTATCCATGCGCCGCTCCATGTTGGCATCATTGGCCGCCATTTGGCCATTCAAGTTGTCCGTCGCTTCACGAAGAAGTGCCAAGTCTTGGTTGACGGTGGCGAAGTTGTGAGCCACCTCATCGTATTGCTCATCAATGCGGGTCTCGAAGAGGGAGAGTTGCTCCTTGAACTCTTGGCGTTGCGTCCATAGGTTGTGTTGAGTAGCCAACCTCTCTGTGTTGCGGAGGACTTCTCCATCCCTTGCATCATCTCCATTCCTATCCATGATGCAAAGACAAGAACTATGTTGTGTATGTTAGTGGAAGGAGACTACCTCGTACTCTTACCGAGGTAAGATAGTATTGAGGCAATCCACCAAACCGAAAGCAAGATCAAGTGTATCGGGAACACACGCAAAACCACACGCAAAAGCTAGCAAATATGGTGTTAGGCGAGTGTTGTGGAAAGCCAAAAGACAAATCCAAGATCGAGTATGTTGTTAAAAGTGGGTAAGGTCCAAAAATCCAAAAGTTGATGCGAAGATCACTATAAACACGGAAAAATGATGTGGAACACACACACGAGATAAGCGGGGTTAGTGCAACCAAAAGTGAGCGGAAAATTGTATGTGCGGATGCTCGGTGTCACACTAACACAAGGAGAGTCAAAGCTTTGGTTGCAAAGGAAGAGACAACTAGATTTGCACGCGACCTCTCTTCTCGTATCTCTCTTTGCTTACAAGCTTTTTCTCTTTTGTATATGGTGGCACTTGCACTCGTTGTATCTTTGGTGGCACGTGGACACTTTGTATGTATGGGCGTATGGATGTATGGATGTATGGATGTATGGTGCTACTCGCACTCTTTTTGTGTTTTTGGGGCTTTTTCACGCACTATGTTAGCGTTAGCCTCGCTTTTGCTATCTTGCCACACGAGTGTTTGCTTGGGTGCCTTACGCAACGCTACACACACACCTCACAATGCGGGGTCACGTGCAATGTCTCGCAACACTAGACAAGCAATGCTCAATGGGATAGATCGCAAAAGGAAGAGGGGTTACAAGGTGACAGCTGCAAGTTATACCTGCGATGATGGTGGTGGTGGTTGTGGTGGTGGTGGAGATCGCCGGATGTCGAGGTCGAAGGAGGGGGCGTTGCTGCGCCCGGTCTGGGGCCCGGTCGGACCGGGTTCTGGACCGGCCTGGCCGGTTGCTCGGCCGGTTGACCGGATTCTGGGCCGGCCGTCCGGTCTGTGGCCCGGTTGACCGGCTGCTCAACCGGATCGCACGATTTCTCTCTCCTGTTCTTCCCCAAACCAAAACCAAATCGACCAAATCGAAGGGAAACGATGGAATTGGAGGCTCAAAGTTGGGGAAATAGTAGATCAAGCACAACAACTCCAAATCCACGGACCAAAACCACTCAAAACGCAACCAAATCACAGATCGGTCAAGAGGCAATTTAGGGCTATTTTTGGGGATTTTTTGGAAAATTTTCTAGGGACGAAATCGGGTGGGTGGAGGGTCAAATCCGCGGAAACCAAAGGCTGATGATACCATATGATGAGGTCTAAGACCCCGTGTGTGGCCCGATCTTGCGGATTGACGTCGAATCCAAAGGGGAGATGGGAAAACGCGAGGAACACGAAGAACACGGTGATGAACACGAGGAACCCCGAGACTCACGCACGCACACCAACCCGATACACCCGATACTTACCCCCGTGGCTCGATGGACCACGCCAATAGAATCACCGGAAGAGGCACGCGGCGGAATTCCCGGTGAGAGATTGGTGTTGGAGAAAAGGGGATTGGTGAGGGAGAGAGAGTAGCTTGTACTAGAATCTCACTCAACAATTACCAAATCAACAACAAGGATGGCCTTGATTACAGAGGGATGATACCCAAGGGAGACTAAGCTCAAAGTTAGGGTTTGAGTTCAAAACAAGTCTAAAGAGCTAAAGGGGCGTCCTGGGGGGTATTTATAGTCTTACAAGGCGTCACAGGCCGAAAAGGTAAGTTTGGGCCGAAAATATAACTTAAGTCGTGCAGGCCGGTCAGGAGGCCGGTCAGACCGGGCCTGTGACCGGGTGATCCGGTCCTGACCGGGCCTGGGACCGGGCGGCAACCGGACGAGGTTCCGGGTTCCCTGGATGTTGCCCGGATGGCACGAGCGCAAAACCCGGTTTCGACCGGGCGGCCCGGTCGGGAGGCCGGTCAGACCGGGCTGTGGACCGGGCGACCCGGTCAGGAGGCCGGTCTGACCGGATTCTGGACTGGCCGTCCATCTTCTCTTCCTTGCGCTCTTCGGGCGACTTCGGTCCGGCTCCATGTCCATCTTCGCGTCCAGCTGCTCCTCTCCTTCCCTTGACCTTGGCTTGTCCTCCTCTCCGTGGTCTTGATGCTCCTTGTACCTAATGACACATAGCACGTCGGCATGAGGTAGCAATCCATCCAAAGGTGTACCAAGATCAAGGGTGGTGAGGAGCGAGTTCACCTCATCATGTAGAGCCTTGGCTCGGGCTCGTGTCATCGGTCCTCTTGGGGGACTAGTTGGTCTTGATGGAGTGTCGTCGGTGATCGGGGCTACATCAGTGGAGTCTCACAATTTCCCTAAAAAACAAGGAGGCAATATGTGAAGCATCATCCGTTCGAGAGCATGGTATAAAATGAGCCATTTTAGAGAATCGATCAACCACGACAAAAATTGAATCATGACCATATTTGGTTCTAGGCAATCCTAGTACAAAATCCATACTTATGTCGGACCAAGGAGCATGAGGAATAGGTAACGGTGTATAAAGGCCATAGGGGTTGGAAGTGGACTTAGCTTGTAAACATGTTGTACACCGGCGGCAAAGGCGTTCCACGTCGCGGTACATTCTTGGCCAATAGTAGTGAGTTGAGAGCATGGCAAATGTCTTCTCTCTTCCGAAGTGTCCCATAAGACCACCACCATGCGATTCTTGTAAGAGCAAAAGGCGAAGCGAAGACCTGGGAATGCAAAGTTTGTTGCCCTTGAACAAGAATCCTTGGTGCAAATAGAAATCATTGATGCCCTTATCACTAGAACACTTTGCAAAGATTGGACCAAAGAAAGTATCGGAAGCATATAAGTCTTTGATTTCATCAAGACCCAAAACATGGACATCCAAACGAGTGAGTAAAAGGGTGAGCTTGCGGGAAAGAGCATCCGCAACAACATTGTCCTTGCCCTTCTTGTATTTGATTACATATGGAAAGGACTCAATGAACTCAACCCATTTTGCATGACGTTTGTTCAAATTGTGTTGACTTTTCAAATACTTCAAAGACTCATGGTCGGAGTGGATAACAAATTCTTTTGGCCAAAGATAGTGTTGCCAAACTTCAAGAACACGAACCAAAGCATAAAGTTCCTTGTCATATATAGGATAGTTGAGGCGTGCGCCATCCAACTTCTCGCTATAGTATGCCCACGGGTTTTCCACCTTGCATAAGAACTCCACCAATACCGAGTCCACTCGCATCACATTCAATCTCAAAAGTTTTGGAAAAGTTCGGAAGAACAAGTAGAGGAGCCTCGGTAAGTCTCTTTTTCAACTCATCAAAAGCTTTTTGTTGGGCCTTGCCCCACGCAAATGGAACATTCTTTTTTGTAAGCTCATTCAAAGGGCAAGCAATGGTGCTAAAATCTTTCACAAAGCGGCGGTAGAAGCCGGCAAGTCCATGAAAACTTCGAACTTGACCAACATTGGTAGGAGTGGGCCAATTGTGGATGGCCTCAACCTTGGAAGAATCAACTTCAATACCATTAGCGGAAACCACAAATCCAAGGAAAACCAACTTGTTTTGTGCAAAGGTGCACTTTGGAAGATTTGCATAAAGCGATGCATAAGACTTCTCTCACATGTTGCACATGGTCCTCGAGATTTTTGCTATAAATGAGAATATCATCGAAATAGACAACCACACTCTTGCCAATGAGAGGTCGCAAGATGTGATTCATGAGTCGCATGAAAGTAGATGGAGCATTCGAAAGACCAAATGGCATGACAAGCCATTCATATAGACCAATTTTGGTCTTGAATGCCGTCTTCCATTCATCACCAATTGCCATGCGGATTTGGTGGTAGCCACTACGCAAATCTATCTTAGAGAAAATCGTGGCACCACTCAATTCATCTAGCATGTCATCTAAGCGCGGAATGGGATGGCGGTAGCGAACGGTAATGGCATTGATGGGGCGACAATCCATACACATTCGTTGCGACTCATCCGGTTTAGGCACAAGAATCACGGGAACCGCACAAGAGCTTAAGCTTTCGCGAACATACCCTTTTTCGAGGAGGTCTTGTATTTGGCGTTGAATCTCCTTTGTGTCTTCGGGGTTGGTGCGGTAGGCGGCGCAATTTGGTAGAGGAGCGCCGGGTATGAGGTCGATGTGGTGCTCAATCCCTCTAAGCGGTGGAAGTCCATGAGGAAGCTCGTCGGGGAAGACATCTTGGAACTCCTTCAAAAGAGACAACAAAGACAAAGGAAGTGTTGTTAAGTCGTTAGTCTCCGAGGATGGCCCCTTGCAAATGAGCACATAGTGCAATTTGGTGGATGGGTTGTGGTGCACTTCTCTCATCTCACTCTTCGTAGCTATGAGGACACTCTTCATCTCACTCATATATGGCTTGTGGCGCTCACTTTCTTTTTGGTGGGTCACTCTCTCACCACTCATCTCACTAGTGATTGTAGCTTCCTTAGCCCTCGCTAGAGCCTTTGCATTGTCCGCAATTACTTGGCTAGGAGTCATTGGGCGTAGGATGAATGTCTTGTCGCCAACCTTGAAGCTATAGGCATTTGTGTAGCCATCATGGCTTGCTCTTTTTTCATATTGCCAAGGGCGACCAAGTAGCATATGGCACACCGTCATGGGCACTACATCACAATCAACGGTATCTTCATAGGCGCCAATCTTGAAGGATACGGAGACGGTGTGTTGTATCTTGACATTTCCATTGTCACTTAGCCATTGCACATGGTAAGGGTGGGGGTGTTTCCGGAGTGTGAGGTTGAGCTTGGAGCATAGTTCGGTGCTTGCAAGATTGTGGCAACTCCCTCCATCGATGATAACCTTTATTGACTTGCCATTGATTCCGGCTCTTGTTTGGAAGATGTTGCACCTTTGATCTTCATTGGGGAGTGTATGGGTTGTCAACACTTTGGTCACCACAAGAGATGGGTTTGCATCATGCACACATAGGACTTGCTCTTGGTCTTCCAAGTCATCATCTTCATGAGTGGTTGCGGCTTGTACCAAGGCTTCATATTCACCTTCACTCAAGTACTCCACATCTCCATCATCTCGAGTTATCATGACTCTTGTGTTCTTGCATTCAAAGGATTTATGTCCTTGAGCACCACACTTGAAGCAAGTGATGTTACTAGATCCGGTGGAAGCTTTGGAGGACATAGTTGATTGCTCCGGCTTGAAACTTGTTGTCTTGAAGGCACTCTTCGTTTGCTTGGGAGGATCCTTGGAGGCAAAAGCATTTGTGTTTTTGATGCTTGAGGAGGTGTTTGTTGCATTTCTTGCGGCGAAGAAGGACTTGGTCTTGGCACTTGCTAAGTCTTCTCGCACTTGGCGCTCGGCTCTTGTAGCTTGATGAAGCAATTCAACCATGTTGGTGTAAGGCAAGAACTCCACTATCCTCTTGACGGGAATGTTCAATCCATTCAAGAATCTTGCCATTGTTTGCTCTTCTCGCTCATCCACATTGGCACTCATCATGGTCATGTGCATCTCCTTGTAGTACTCCTCAACGGACTTGAAGCTTTGCTTGAGTTGAGTAAGCTTGTTGAAGAGGTCACGCTTGTGGTGGGTGGGCACAAAGCGTTTGTGCATGACTTCTTGCATCTCTTCTCATGTGCCAATGGGCTCTAAGTCTTCCTTGTCACGCTTCTTGTTCACTTCTTCCCACCAAACATTTGCATATCCCTCAAACTCAAGTGATGCCATAGCTACTTTCTTTGCTTCGGAGAAGTTGTGGATGCGGAATATCTTGTCAACCTTGAGGACCCAAGACAAGTATGCATCGGGGTCTTCCTCTCCTTGGAACTTGGGCATGGTGAACTTGAGCTTCCCAAAGATTTCTTCTTCATTGCGGTCATTGCGTCTAGGAGGTGGTCTTTGTTCACCATGGTCTTGGCGTGGTTGAGGTTGAGGTTGAGGTTGTGGACCTTGAGCAACGCTATTGTTGTTGCTATGTTGTTGACGAGGAGGTGGTCTTCCATGACCTTCATCTTGATCATCATTGTTGTGGCGGTGTCGAGGCATCACACTTTCTTCACTTGATGCTTGGTGATGACTTGATTCTTCATCTCTTGCCCTTGGAGGTGGTCTTCTTGCATGAGGTCGATCATCATGATGGCGGCGATTATCTTGACCTTGAGGGCGTTGTGGTTGAACAACATTGATGATTTGGCGCTCTTGGTGCGCTTGCCTTCTAGCTTGAGCTTCTTGTACTTGTCGTTGCCGCTCTTGTTCTTCAAGTGCTTGTTGTTCATTGCGGAGATGCTCTTGTTCCCTTGCTCGAACTAGCTCTTGATCATGTCGAAGGCGTTCTTGCTCTTGTTGGAATTGAGCATGGAGATTCTCTTTTTGAAGGCGCTCTTCTTCAAGGCGTTGACGTTCTTGGACAAGTCGAAGTCGAGCTTGCTCCGCTTCTTGAGCTTGGTGATGAAGCACTTGAACATCCACATTATGGTGGCGTGGGTCTTCATTGGAATCATGGTGAGACGGTGTAGGAGCTCGTGACCTTGAGCTATGAGAGCGCAAAGACCTTGAGTGGTGTCTTCTATCTTCTTGACGGTTGAGTGTATGGAGGATATTGTCCAACGCCATCTTCATTTCCCTTGTCTCTTGACCTTGTATGGCAAGTGTTGCCTTCAACTCGTTGCCTTGAGTTTCAATCTTCTCATTGAGGTCTTGAACTTGGTTGTTGAGGTCATTCCTTTGCACTTGAACTCTTTCTTCATAGCGGACGTTGGTATCCTTGAGCATGGCTTCAAATTGATTTAGCTTGGCGTGGACGGCTTGAGTAGCTATCCAATGTTGATGCCGCGTCATCGGTAGTTGGTTCCCTTCTCCACTAGACATGGTTACAACTAAAACAAGAACTATGTGGTGGGTGGTTAGGAAAAACTACCAAAAGTGTCAAAACTTGCAAACCAAAATCGAAAAGGTGTTTCAAGACGGAGGGCAACCGATATGTATGCACACACACAAACAAAAACTCTATATGGTGTTAGGTATGGATGTGGAAGCCAAATGGAAGAACCAAACGAAGAGTCTATTGTCAAAAGTGGGTAAGATCCAAAAGTCACAAGTCAAAGGCGGTGATCACAAAAGGCATACACAAGGAGGAACACACGCGTGGGACAAAATGGGGTTAGCGCGACTTGGAAAATGAGCACGAACAAAATTGGTCCTAGCGAAGACTACTAGCTCGGTGTCACGCCAACACAAGAGAGACCGTGGCTTGGTTGCAAAATTGAGAAGCAACTAGATTTGCGCAAGACGCCTCTCTTCTCTTTTCTCTCTTTTGCTTATAAGCTTTGGACTCTTTTGTGTATAGGTGTCACCACACTCTTTTTCTTTCTCTTTTTGTGTTTTTCTTTCTTTTTCTCACTATGCAAGGATGCTACTATCTATGTAAGTATGTCACACTTCTTTTGCTTATCTTTTCACACGAGCTTGCTTCGTAGCTTTGCTCAACACACGCACACCCTCACGGTCGAGACGCTTGCGCAATGCTTCGCAACACTAGAAAGCCACTCTCGATAGGAAAGGTACGCAAAAGAGGCTAAGGCTACAAGTTAGAGGCAAGTTATACCACTTGATGACGGTGGCCGACGACTTTGAACTTGCTATGGTGGAGGTGTCAAATGAACCGCTTGGATCTTCGGGGTGCCGTCGTCGTTGTCGATGTTGCGGAAGCTTTGTGGTTGCTGAAATGGCACACAAACCAAAGTCCAAACACAAGGGGGTTAGTGCCAAAACGAAAAACGAAGAATGCTGTCAAAATTTCGGCTGGTCGGAACTTCCGGTCCTGAGGGGCGGTACTTCCGGTCCCGGGCGGAACTTCCGGTTCTGCTGGGCGGAACTTCCGGCCGCAATCAGATCTGCGGGCTGTTCTTCGTTTTGGGCGGAAATCCGGGCCGAAAATCTTCGAATTCGCGGAAAATTTGGCACTAAAAGCGGTGGGAAGGTGGGGGAATTGCAGATCAACACCAAAGACAAGTTTCTATTGGACCAAAACCACCAAAAACTCAACAAATCGCGAGATCGATCCAAGGCCAATTTGGGGCTATTTTTTGGGAAAAAATTTTGGAATTTTTTTTTGGGCGAAATTGGTGGAATTGGGGGCTGTGGGGGTCAAATCCGTGGCAACCAAAGAGCTCTTGATACCATATGATAAGGGCTAAGCCCAAGGATGTGCCCGATCTTCACGGATTTGGGTGGAACTCGTGGGGGAGATGGATGAACGCGATGAACACGACGAACGCGGAGGGGAATCGTGGGGATACAACACACACACGCACACAAACCGGTTTTCCCTCGTTGGCCCGATACACCAACTCGATAGAGGTTGCGAGAAAAGACCTTCCGGTAGAAGTCCCGCAAAGAGATCGACAAGTCGAATCCCGAGAGATCTAGAAGGGCGAAAAGACCGGAAGGTTCATAGAAGTGCAAGCAAAAGACCAAATAGGTAGAAGTGCAAGCAAAAGACCAACAAATCGGTAGAAGTCGCCAAAGAGATCTTCACGAGTCGACAAGGAGCCCGGGTGGGTACAAGATCAAAGATCTAGGTAGGGTTCCCACAAGGGTGAGCTAAGCTCAGGTTTAATTTCACATCAAGTCTAATCTCAGATCTGAGCCAACTAGGCTATAAATAGTAGGTGGGACGAAGGGATAAGTTACAACTAAAAGTGCTGTTGTGCTGAAGTTCGATGGGGCAGAAGTTCCGGTCATCATGGGCGGAAGTTCCGGTCAGGGGCGGAAGTCCCGGTCTGGAGGGGCGGAAGTTCCGGCCAAGTTCCGGCCTTGTTCCGGAAATACGCCATTGTCCCGCAGTAACATCCAGTATGGTTTTCGCCGACTTTCGGAACTTGGGCGGAAGTTCCGGTGGGCGGAAGTTCCGGTCCTTGGGGGCGGAAGTTCCGGCTGGACCCTGTTTCCTGGGCGCTGGAAAGCATCTTGAGAGCATCTGGGAGGCATCTGGCCGGAAGTTCCGGTCCTGGAGGGCGGAAGTTCCGGCTGGGGCGCTGTAGCTCCATCTTCTTCATTTCCAGCTCTCTCTCCAATGGCTTGGTCTCCATGGCTTGCATCTTGGTCGATGTACCTGATTGAGCATAGGGTATTTGCATGAAGTAGCATGCCATCCAAGGGAGTATCAAATGCATACGTGGAGAGGAGCGAATTCACCTCTTGGTGTAGGGCTTTGGCTCGAGCTCGTGTCATTGGGCCACGAGGAGGGCTTGTCGGTCTTGAGGAGGCGGTGTCCAAAGGCCACCCCGTATCATAGTGGTATTGGAATTGGTGGTGTGTTGATGCAAGAGGGTCGCCCAATTGCATATTTTTCTGAGAAACTTTCTGGTGCTAAGTTAAACTATCCTATTTATGATAAAGAATTGTATGCTTTAATTAGAGTTCTTGAGGTTTGGCAACATTATTTGTGGCCAAAAGAATTTGTCATACATTCTGATCATGAAGCTTTGAAATATCTGAAAGCCCAATCTACTTTGCATAGGCGTCTTGCTAAGTGGGTTGAGTTCATTGAGTCTTTTCCGTACATTATTAAGCATAAGAAGGGAAAAGATAATAATTTTGCTTCGATGCTCTATCTAGGAAGACTATGCTTTGTTAACTCATCTTGATGTTAAAATTCCTGGATTAGAGGTGTTATGTGATTTATATGCGACTGATCATGATTTTGCTTGAACCATACCGCTTGTGTGTTATTGGTAAAGCATGGGAAAAATATCACATACACGATGGGTTCTTGTTTCGAGCTAACAAACTATGTGTTCCAGAATCGTACGTGCGTTTGCTCTTATTGCAGGAATCTCATGTTGGAGGTTTGATGGGTCACTTTGGGCGTGAGAAGACGCTACTCATGCTCGCTGATCACTTTTATTGGCCAAAGATGAGGCGGGACGTGGACAGGTATGTGAAGAGGTGCATTACTTGCAACAAGTCCAAGTCCAAGCTGAAGTTTGTATACTCCGTTACCGGGACCTACTACACCTTGGGAAGATATTAGTATGGATTTTGTGTTGGGTTTGCCGCGTACTAAAAGAGGCTATGATTCTATATTTGTGGTAGTGGATAGATTTTCTAAAATGTCACACTTTATTGCCTGCCACAAGAACGACGATGCGTCGCATATTGCTAACCTGTTTTTCAGGGAGATTGTTCGACTACATGGAGTCCCGAAGACTATTGTTTCTGATAGTGATGTGAAGTTCATGAGCTACTTCTGGAAGACACTTTGGGGAAAGCTGGGGACAAAGCTACTTGTTCGGTACTACTTGTCATCCCCAAGCCGATGGTCAAGCCGAGGTGGTGAATCGAACCTTGTCACAACTGTTGAGATCCATGATCAAGAAGAACCTGAAGGAGTGGGAAGAGTGTTTGCCGCATGTCGAGTTTGCTTACAACAGGGCGGTACATTCTACCACGGAGCTATGTCCTTTTGAGGTGGTGTATGGTTTCAAACCCATTACTCCACTTGACTTGTTGCCTTTGCCCATACATGAGAGAGTTAATATGGAGGCATCTAAGAGGGCAGATTTTGTGCGGAGAATCCATGTGAAGACTAAAGAGTTGATAGAGAAGAAAGGCAAGAGCAATGCTGCAAGGATGAACAAGAAGCGCAAAGAGATGTTGTTCAAGCCTGGTGATATGGTCTAGGTACATTTTCGCAAGGATAGGTTTCCGAAGCTGCGGAAGTCTAAGTTGAAGCCTCGTGGTGCTGGTCCTTACAAAGTGCTTGCCAAGATCAATGATAATGCATACTCAATAGATCTTCCAGTTGATGAGTTTGGTGTCAGTAATTCTTTCAATGTTGCTGATTTGACACCATATGACGGAGAAGACCTTGGAGCGTCGAGGTCGACGCCTTTTGAAGGGGGAGATGATGAGGACATCCCTACTACACCACTACCTCCGTCATTGACAAATGAAGATGAACTTCGTTGTGAAGCTCAAGTCCGATGAAGTTCGGATTGGACCAATTACAAGAGCTCGTGCGAAGCTACTTAAACAACGAGTGAACTTGTTTCTAAACGATACTTTGATTGATGAGAACTTTATACTGCCTAAGTCCTATTACTTATGTATCATCGGGTATCAAGAGGAGACGAGCATCGCACGAGGAGAGGAGCAGCTGGACATGAAGACGGACGTGAAGCTGGACATGGAGCTGGACATGAAGGTATCTCATGGACGCGCGAGGGAGGAGCGGGAGGCATGCGCGAGAGGAGAAGTCGACGTCCAGGCCGGTCCAGCGCCCGGTTAGACCGGCCTCCAGACCGGCCAGCCCGGTCCCTGGCCCGGTTGACCGGTCGGCAACCGGACCGGATGCATCGTACCGGGGCCAAACCAGATTTTTGCAAACTTCCCGGTTTGCCGCCCGGTTGACCGGATTCCACGCCGGCCTGCCCGGTCCCTGGCCCGGTTGACCGGATTCCAGACCGGATTAGTCCGAGTCTGTCTCGACCAGATCTATTCTGGGTCGGTTTTACTTGTATTTTTCGACCAGAACTCGTCCCGGACGCCTATATAAGTGCCTTGGACGACCCCCTAGCTGCTTTAGACCAAGTTTAAGATAAACCCTAGTTCATAGTTGTTTGCTAAGCAAAACTATTGTTCCAAAACTCTCCAATTCGTTGCGATCTGGAGTTTTATGCTACTGAAAGTTTGTGTGATCTGCTGTTCCATTGGGGATTAGAAGATTGCAATCTACCGCTTCGTGGTCGGCGGCTACGTGCGCAAGTGTGTGGAGTTGCGAATATCTTGCAGGGTTGAGAGCTGTTGCATTGGCATCAGGAATCAATCGAGAGACTTCGTCGGCGTCATACAAGTTATCCTCCTCCTCATCATCGATTCCATCCGCTGCTACCATCGTGGGTTCATCACCACCCGTCGCTTACTGAGAAGATCGGGCCACCCCTTATCACTAACATAGTGCGAGAAAAAGCCGCCAAAACACAAAAAGAAGCAAAGTGTACAAAGTGCCACCATAGATACAAAAGAGTACAAGTGCCACCAAATACAAAAGAGAAAAAGCTTTTAAGCAAAAGAGAGAAAAAGAGAAGAGAGGCCGCGTGTGAATCTTGTTGTCTCTTCGTTTGCAACCAAAGCTTTGATCTCTTCTTGTGTTAGTGTGACACCGAGCACCCTTGATTAAGGGCTTCTTACACTTTTCTGCTCATTCCTTGGTCGCACTAACCCCGTTCATCTCGTGTGTGCGTTCCATATCTTTTCCGTGTTTATAGTGATCATCGCTTTGGCATTTGATTTTTGGATTTCACCCACTCTTGATAATACACTTGATTTCGGAATTCGTCTTTTGGCTTTGCACCACACTTGATAGGGCAAAGGTGGCCGATCTTTCGATGAGAGTATGATAGCATCGATTTGTTGGTGGAGTTCGTGCTTGACGATCCGACTACACGTGCAAAGCTCGTGCGCCAATGCATCCGCAAGGTCAGTAACTCCCGGAGATTGTCCTAGCGATTGCATTGGCGCACGAGCTTTGCACGTGTAGTCGGATCGTCAAGCACGAACTCCACCAACAAATCGACGCTATCATACTCTCATCGAAAGATCGGCCACCTTTGCCCTATCAAGTGGTATCAGATTTCAGGTTGCTCGGTGAGATTTTACTGTTTTCCTAGTGTAGATTGCATCTGCCATCATACCCATAAACCACGAAAAAGCCAAAAATACTGTTAGGGTTTAGATCATCTCGTCCCATAAACCCCCCTGCCACGCCTTGCATTGTCTTTTCAGTTTTGCATAGTTGAATTTGTGTCTGCATCTTCGTGTCGAGTTGCTGGTCTTAGTGTCTAGTTCCTTTAGAGTTTCGAGTTCTGGTCATATTAGTCACGCCGCCGCCGCCCGCTCGCACCAACGCAGATCACCGCCATATACACCCACCATATACTTCCGCCACTGCCATATACAACCACCATATATTTCCGCCAATTCCATATACACCCACCATATACACCCACCAGATCGTTTCCGCCACAGACATATACATCTGCCATATACCCTGTTTCCTACCGCGCCACGGATTCGTGTTGTTTCTCTGCCGCGACAGAGTCCTTGTCGAATTAGGTTTTCCGTGAGATAAGTCTCGGCCGCCGGTCAAGACTTGAAAAAAAAATTGCAAAAAATAAAGTCAAATCCGCATCCAAGTTGATAGGGCAAAGGTGGCCGATCTTTCGATGAGAGTATGATAGCGTCGATTTGTTGGTGGAGTTCGTGCTTGACGATCCAACTCACGTGCAAAGCTCGTGCGCCAATGCAATCGCTAGGACAATCTCCGGGAGTTACTGACCTTGCGGATGCACGATCAGCCTGACCAGCGAGGGTCTTAATTCCTACCTGAAATCGAGAACAAGTAAGAACTAATATTGCAATCAGAATATTGCGGATGAAAGATGAAAGCTTTATTGAATAAGGTGGGATTCCGAATAGTCGGTCTTGTTCGGGCGTTGGCCTCAAAAGAAGTACACGAGAGTTGCAGCGATGGCTAACTTTTAATCTAATCAAAATCCGAGTCTAAACGTGACGACTATGGGGGTATTTAAAGGAGGAAAAGGTGGGGTTTCGACCAGCCATACGTATGGTGGCCGAACCAAACCCTAGAAGGCCTTTCTGATGTGGTCTAAGACCCAGTTTGTGGCCCGATCTTGCGAATTGACCCGGAATCGAAAGGGGAAAAGAGGGGAAACGAAGAACACGATGAACACCACGAACGCGAAGAACACGAGGACACACGCACGCACACCAACCCGATACAACCGATGCTTACCCTCGTGGCTCGATGGACCACGCCGAATAGAATCACCCACGGAAGAGACCGCGGTAGAATTCCGAGGTGAGAGACCGGTGTTGGAGATGGAGATCGGTGAGGGAGAGAGAGAGTGTACCACACTAGAATCTCACTCACAAATCCAATCAGCAACAAGGGTGGCCTTGATTACAGAGGGATGATACCCTAGGGAGACAAAGCTCAAGTTCTATCCTAAGACAAATCTTGTCTAACCCTAACAAATGGGGATACGGGAGATACATATAGCTCAGATTCATGAAGGGGTAGTTTGGGAAAGAGGCTAATTAAGTTACAGCCGCACGATAGCACTCAACGGTTCAGATTGGGCTGAAATTGGGGCGAGCGGTACCTCGACCGGAGGTACCGGCCATGGTACCGGAAATACACCAAAATATGGTCGAGGCATCCAGTATGGTTGGGCGCATGAGCGGTACCTGGACCGGTACCAAGGCTGGAGGTACCGGCCAGGTTTGGGCGGTAGTACCGGCCATGCATGGCCGGTAGTACCGGCCTGGCCTTCCCGCGCGTGGCCGCCTCCTCCACGAAGTGGTACCGGCCAAGGGGAGCCTGGAGGCTCCGGCCAGAGCTCCCTGGAGGCTCCGGCCTTGTATGGTGGCCGGCCTGGCAGCCTGGAGGCTCCGGCCATGGAGGCCCTGGAGGCTCCAGCCTCCACTCCCTCCTCTTCTCTTCTTCTTTCTTCTTCTTCTCTTCTTCTTTCTTCTTCCTTCCTTCTTCTTCTCTTCTTCTCCCTTAAACATGATGGACTCCCCCTTGTGAACTCTTGTCGATGTTTGTACCTAACCACATGTAGTACATTGGCATGAGGTAGTATACCATCCAAGGTATTGACGAGGTCGAGTATCGAGAGGAAGGAGTTCACCTTGACATATATGGCACGGGTTTGGGTTGTCGGTCCACTTGGGGGACACCTTGGCCATGGTGTAGCATCGACGATAGGCAGGGCTGCACTTGACGGTCTTGAGGTGGACGTGTCCGAAAGCCACCCCGCATCATCTCCCCCCCCCCTTGGGGAAGAGTCGTCCTCGACTCTTGTTCCTCCTCATCTCCATGTTGTGGCGAGAGGTCCGAGATGGTAAACGTCTTGCTCACCAAGTACTTGGGAGTTTGTTTGTCGATGAAGCGGTCGAAGAAGAACTTGGGGAAAAACAACTTGCGAACGGAAATCTTGTGGATGCCAATTTGGTGATCGGCGAACAAGAGGCTCTCAATTAAATACGAAGCATCAAGTCGTTTCTCCAAGAGGCATTTGGAAAAATGGGAACCAAAAGAGTGCCGATGTATCCAAAATTTGTTGGGGCAAAAGTTTGTGCATGTAAAAGTTTGGTTTGTAAAGTGTCAAAAATGTGATGTGTAGCATTGTCCCACACAAATGGAACAATCAAAAGGCAAGTATCGGCGGCAAAATTTTGGGCAAAATTGTTATGTGCAATGGCAAAGAGATGGAAACTTCTAGCTTGGGAAAGTATGGTTGGCGTGAGCCAAGTATGGGTATCCTCAAGTGTCAAAGCATCCTGATGCGGGGTGGCCTTCGGACACCTCCACACCAAGACCAACAAGTCCCCCAAGTGGACCGATGACACGAGCCCGAGTCAAAGCTCTACATGATAAGGTGAACTCGCTCCTCACCACCCTTGATCTCGGTACCCCTTTGGATGGATTGCTACCTCATGCCGACGTGCTATGTGTCATTAGGTACAAGGAGCATCAAGACCACGGAGAGGAGGACAAGCCAAGGTCAAGGGAAGGAGAGAAGCAGCTGGACATGGAGATGATCATGAAGCCGAAGCCGACGTCGCTCGAAGCGCTCCAAGGAAGAGACGGACGCTGGCCGGTCCAGGACCCGGTCGGACCGGACCCACAACCGAACGCCCCGGTCACAGGCCCGGTCAACCGGCCGCAAACCGGGCCAGCTCCCTCGTACCGGACGACGACCGGACCCCGGACCGGAAACCTCGCAGTTTCCCGGTTTACGACCGGTCGACCGGACCCATGACCGGACAGCCCGGTCACAGGCCCGGTCAGACCGGGCCCAAACCGGATCTGACGGGAACGTCCCACCAAACTGCCTTAACTTATCCATTCGCGTACCTGTTCGCCCTTGCTGGTCATGTGTACCTATATAAGTAGCTGGAACCCCTCCTTTACCCTTTAGACTTGTTTTGAACTCAAACCTACCTTTGAGCTTAGTCTCCCTTGGGTATCATCCCTCTGTAATCAAGGCACCTTGGTTGTTGACTTTGATCTTGTTGAATGAGATTCTAGTACTAGTTACTCTCTCTCCTTCACCAAGCTCTTCCTCTCCAACCCCAATCTCTCTCCGGGAATTCTGCCACGTGCCTCTTCCTCGGAGATTCTATTGGCGTGGTCCATCGAGCCACGGAGGTAAGCATCGGGTGTATCGGGTTGGTGTGCGTGCGTGAGTCTCGGAGTTCCTCGTGTTCGTTGTGTTCTTCGTGTTCCTCGCGTTCTCCCATCTCTCCCCTTGGTTTCGAAGTCAATCCGCGAGATCGGGCCACACACGGGGTCTTAGACCTCATCATATGGTATCAACAGCTCTTGGTTACCGCGGATTTGACCCTCCACCCACCCGATTTCGTTTCTAGAAAATTTCCCAAAAAATCCCCAAAAATAGCCCCAAATTGCCTCTTGACCGTCACGTGATTTGGTTGCGTTTTGAGTGGTTTTGGTCCGTGGATCCGGTGTTGTTGTGCTTGATCTACTATTTCCCCAACTTTGAGCCTCCAATTCCATCGTTTCCCTTCGTTTTGGTCGATTTGGTTTTGGTTTGGGGAAGAACAGGAGAGAGAAACGTCCAGTTCGCGAAATCCGGTTTCGGACCCGGTCAACCGGGCCACAGACCGGACGAGCCAGCCCAGAACCCGGTCGACCGGGCGGAAACCGGACAGGCCGGTCCAGAATCTGGTCCAACCGGGCCCCAGACCGGGCGCATCTTCGCGCCCCCTTCGACCTCGTTTTCCGGAGATCTCCACCACCACCACCATCGCAGGTATAACTTGCAGCTTTCACCTTGTAACCCCTCTTCCTTTTGCGATCTATCCCATCGAGCATTGCTTGTCTAGTGTTGCGAGACATTGCACGTGGCCTCGCATTGTGAGGTGTGTGTGTCGCGTTGAGTAAGGCATCCAAGCAAACACTCGTGTGGCAAGATAGCAAAAGCGAGGCTAACGCTAACATAGTGCGTGAAAAAGCCCCAAAAACACAAAAAGAGTGCGAGTAGCACCATACATCCATACATCCATACATACAAAAGTGTCCAAGTGCCACCAAAGATACAAACGAGTGCAAGTGCCACCATATACAAAAGAGTTACAAGCTTTTAAGCAAAGAGAGAGAAGAGAAGAGAGGTCACGTGTGAATCTAGTTGTCTCTCCTTTTGCAACCAAAGCTTTGCCTCTCCTTGTGTTAGTGTGACATCGAGCATCCGTACATACACTTTTCCGCTCACTTTTGGTTGCACTAACCCCGCTTATCTCGTGTGTGTGTTCCACAACTTTTCCGTGTTTATAGTGATCTTCACATTGACATTTGGATTTTTGGGCCTTACCCACTTTTAACAACATACTCGATCTTGGATTTGTCTTTTGGCTTTCCACAACACTCGCCTAACACCATATTTGCTAGCTTTTGCGTGTGGTTTTGCGTGTGTTCCCGATACACTTGATCTTGCTTTCGGCTTGGTGGATTGCCTCAATACTATCTTACCTTGGTAAGAGTGCGAGGTAGTCTCCTTCCACTAACACATACAACATAGTTCTTGTCTTTACATCATGGATAGGAGCGGCGATGATGCAAGGGAGGGAGAAGTCCTCCGCAACACCGAGAGGTTGGCTACTCAACACAACCTATGGACGCAACGCCAAGAGTTCAAGGAGCAACTCACCCTCTTCGAGACACGCATCGATGAGCAATACGATGAAGTGGCACACAACTTCTCCGTTGTGAACCAAGACTTGGCTCTCCTTCGCGAAGCTACGGACAACTTGAATGGCCAAATGGCGGCCAATGATGCGAACATGGAGCGGCGCATGGATAGCCTCGAGCGCGCCATCACCATCTTGGGTCGTCATCACCGACACCGCTCTACTTCATCATCATCAAGTTCGTCACAAGATTACTACTCTCATGGTCATCGTTCGTGTAACGCCCCACTTTTGCAACCTTGTTTATTTGTTCATGTTGCAAAAATTAGGGGGAACAAAAACTTTTTCTTTGTACTAATTAAGATGAATTGCCTTGATCTGTTGGTAGATGAATTGTCTTGATTTGCTTGTTGAGTTTTGTCTTGAGCTACCTCTTAGAACAACACCCCTAGTGGTTAAACAAGCAACTCACCAAATAAAACACATGTGTGGCTTAGGAGGAATTGTTTTCCTTCTTACTACATCAACCCTCTCTCCCGATGACATCATGAGTGTGCCATCTTGATTTTCCTCTCCGAGCAATCTAGCTCAAATCATCCTTAATCCAAAACTTGGGATCATCTACCCTTGAGAACACTTCTCCCTAAATTAGTTTTTCTCTCTCAAAAATCCTATTGATTTTCCTTCTCTAGTTTTGAATCCCAAAACTACTTCTAGTTTTATTAAATCTTTTCAAGATATTTCTTCAAAGAAAACAAGGAACTGAAATGGGTTTTGTTTCTCATCCCATTTCTACCAAGTACTGATTTCTAAAACATTATTTTCTATCTTGCCTTCTTTTTAACAAAAGGCTTGTTTATGGTACCTATACCATTCCTTGTTTTCCTCTTGCTTATTTTTTTTACCTTTGAGAAAAACTCTACCTTACTTGAGAAAGTAAATAGAATATTTTGAACCCCTATGTTCCAACTAGTTTTATCTCAACACTTTCAAACTTCATTCCACTTGAGTTCATTCCCAATTGTCCCTAGAAAATTGAGGTGTTTCAAATACTTTTCAAACAAGATCTATTTCAAATGACAACTCTTGCACATCTTATGCACATCTCTGATCCACCACATTGTATCCCCTCCATCCTCCAATTCTGGATCAAATGGATGATCATTTGATACTTTCAACTTACTCCCAATTGACCTCTTATTTGTAGAGCAACTTATATTTTATTATGCCTATCTCACTCCTCTATTTCCTTCCATCATCACCTTGACCTCATGAATTGGATATTCATGTCACCATATTCATCCTTGTGAGTATATGGCTATTTCCTCACTCACCATCTCTCTTAGCCTTGCTCTACCATTGACTAAACCACCATCACCATCCCATCTATCTTGACATGCTCATGCATTGTTGCATGTGGTCAATCCCAATCTTTTCAATTTTGAATTCAAATGAAAACTTCTATTCATCAACTCTACCTCGGGAGTTATCTTCTTCATAAGTTGGTCTCAACCAAAGTGGTGGAAATTATTCTCTTGGCACATGTCATCTTCATACTCTTTTTTTTATCTATATGTATCTACTCCTATACTTATCCTCATCCAATCACTCATGGACATTATATCCTCAACATCATGCCTTGGACTATACACATTGATGTTGTGCATCTCTCTCTCACATTTCTCACTTGCTCATAACAAGAAAGGAGCCGGCCATGACTTGAAATTCGGCCAGCCCCTCCTCCTCATTTTCTTCTCTTGCAAGCCTTGCCTCCGAACTACCCCAACAAATAAATGGGCAGCCACCCACCTTGACCAATTAAAAAAGGAGGCAGCCACCATCCTCCCTCTTTATAAGGAGCTTGGCCGGCCACCTCCCTCCCTTTGCTCTCATTTTCTCCTTCCTCAACTCTCTCACACTCTCCTCCTTCACTTACCCACGAGCTGCTGCTCCTCCTAAGCTCCATGGCCGGCCATGGCCATGGAAATCCACCAAGAAGAAGCTCTCCTCCTCCCTCAAGCTTCCCCTCACCATGAGAGCTTTCCTCTCACTCTCTTCTCCCCCAACCCTAGCTGGTTTCCTCTCCTTTTCTTCTTTCTCCATTGATAAGATTGGATCTTGATGCAGGTGCATGCTGGTCCAAGCATGGAGAAGGTTGAGCTATCCTCAGATCTGAAGTTCTTGAGCAAAGTTCGTCCAAAACCTTGCAGTAATTTCTGTAATCTTGCTGTTTCAGATTCTGGTACGAAATTGTAAAATCCAACAAATCTCGTGTGCAGATCCAAATCGAGTGATTCAAAGTTCCGCAGATAGATACGGAAAAGATCTAAAACTTGGCGTTGGTCTCATCCTCAAATTCGTTACGGATTGTCCGTGGTAAATAAAGTTCTCTAAACATGCAGATTCACTGTTTGTTAGATTTGTTCCGATTTACAAAACCTTTTTGAACAAACTCAACTGTAGGTGAAAGCCCTCTTCAATACCTTAATTTTGGCGGTGGTTTCACTTCGATTGACCTCCTGAAACTGAAATGGTTCACAGATCAAGATCTGGTCAGATATGACTTTGTCGAATTAAACCAGGAGCTTGGGAATGAATTTTTGAATGAAACCAATTGGGTAAGAACCAGCTTTTCAATACCTTTCACATGCATCTGACCTCATATTTTTATGAGTTATGTAAGATTTTGGGTGAATTAAACTTGTTATGTGTGTTCTGCAGACATGGCTGTTAGCTTTTAAATCACCAAAAATCCATCTGTGATCCAAATTGAGTGATTCCAATTTGGTAGTACTACTGGATGTTTTCTTAATCATCTCAAGCAAGTTTCAAACCCTTATCTATCCTGTAACTCCATAGGTAAAGCAAATGGTATAGACATGCAGTAATCTTGTCAATCCATTTGTGAGAGTTTCGGAAACATTTTGAACCCAAATCCAATTGTGTATGCTTCTCTGTTTTAATATCTTTCAAATGCCAGTGGTCTCATATTTTTAGGATTTTTCTACGATTTATGGCTTACGGATCTTGTTTTCTCGTACGGTCAGATTCAAAGAAATTTCTAAAATTGTAGGTTTAATATTTTTGGGTGATTCCAATTGGGTTAGTCTTGTATTAGTACTGGCCATCTAGGAAAAATATGTTTAGTCTCTGTTCATACATTTCTGTTGCTGTTAGTAATGTATATGTGTGACATGCATTGTTGAAGCAAAACTTTTCGGTTTATTTAAAACCCTTGACCAATTCTTTTTAGTAGAGATGGGCCACATTTATGCTTGCAAAACAAAACCTCTACAACTTAACATTAGCCCTATTGTTTTGCTTAAGTTTTCAAATGATGTGAAATATGGTTTGCTTCCTATTTTGGATGTTGGGTTATGTGAGCAAACTAAGTTAGGAAAACTGTTTTCTACTTTTCCAAAAATGTTTGCAAATGTTTTGTGAATGTATTTGATGTCAAACTAATGCTCTTGTCCTCTTTATGATGTTATCTACCAGGGGATGTTTGGTTCATACCATGGTGATAACCGAGAGAGGCAATTGCTAAGTTGTAATACTCTCCTACCTTTACTAGGTAAATAAAATGGGTTTTCTTTAGTTTCTTTGTTGTACCTATAAGTCTTTTGTATGTTAGCCCTTAGTAAAGTGGTTAGCTATTGATTGATGAATGTTGCATGCTTGTTATGTTTGGAGCAATGAGATTGATTGTGTTCCTTTTATATTTTCCGGCGATAGATGCGAACAATTCGGAGAAGAAGAAGAAGTGGTTCGGACAAGGAATTTATTTATATTGACGGGATTCTTATATTGATGGAGTTGAAGAAGTCCAGGGGACAAATAAGCCAAGGCAAGCCATCTTTTGATCTCCGATTCGGTGTCTAGTTGGATGTCATTTGTTGATGTCCGGAGCACCTTGGTTCTTTGTGTGTTGTTCTCCTTATTATTGTCATCTATGTATGGTTGCTAGTGGAGTACTCCCTAGTGGTGATACTCCACTATTGTCGTTGTGATTGTGGGATGCATGATATTATGGCCGTGCTATTCCACTTGGTTATCTTGTATGCTCAACTTGAGCATGTTCCCTCTCAATATAGTAACTTACACCACACTCACCAGTTTTGTAGTTTAGAGGTATCAATGTCATGATCTTGGTGTATTCTCAACTTGAGAGGAGTATGCCGGGTACCCTATTGGAGAGTTGGTTGGATAGTGATTCTCCACTATCCACATTGTTTAGTTAGTACCACAAATCTGAGATTATATTCCTCTTAGTGTTGTTATAATACATGCTTACCTTAAGCAAGTATGATCCACTCCACTACCCCTTTATACCTCATCTATGGCGTGATGACTCTCATCTCGGCCGTAGTGCAATACTAGTTCAACTCATGAAACTATAGGTTGGGAACCCCTCAAGGTTTACCTTGTTGTAAAAGTTTTGAGAAAACCTTGGGTAAGCCGATGTTACCCGAGTGTATGGTTTATGAAAGGAAAGGATCTTGGAAAAGATGGTTGGAAAGGGGAATGTGTGTGACTTGGGGTTTTGAGAAAAAACGACACATGGTTCTCTGTATTCGCCCGGAACAATTAACCCGCGCAACCACACTACTCCAACGTGGGAATGGGGCTTAGCTTGACGTTTGTTCTTCTTAGCATGAGGCACCGCACAACTATACAAGGGTACGGTTACCCCCGAGTCCGGGTTGTCGTAGTTGGAGACAATAGTATAACGGGAGGCCTTCGGGGCTGACCCGTCCGGAAGACACTATGGGTCTCCTGGCTTGGCGGTGGAGCCACGCTCAAGAGGAGGTGAGCTCCCACGGTGCCGGGGAGGTACATACTCCATAGGGTATGACCTCTTGCTAAGTTGAATGGGCGAAAGACTTCGACTGATTATCCGAGACTCGCATACTTTCGTATGACGAACCGGGGATGATCCCGGCGGATTTATCAGATCTTGTGGGGAAAGTGCGCACACTCTGCAGAGTTAAAACTATTCGAATAGCCGCGTCCGCGGTCATGGACGGTTGGGATGGCCGTTACCGAGCTGTGTCTTTTGGTTTAGAAAATGATTTACAAAGGAAATGTGTGTGTTGGATGTACCGGAAGGGTACGGAAAGGCTGGTGCCGACCATATGGAGATGGTCGAGGAAAATGAAACAAAAATTGGGTGACCCTTCCTAGTGTTTCATGTAGAGAGACTCTTCTTCAATTAAGATATATAGATGTCGTAGTCTATCTTTTGAAGTATCTTCTTTAACAAAGATATAAAGATGTCATAGGATCTTCTTAGTGTCCCCTTCAATCTGTGATGTTGGGATGCTACATCCACAAGAGAAACTATTTCTCCTTCTCATGCTATTTCCACAAGAGAAATTAGCTTTTCCCTCTTGGCATCTTAGATTAGCACTTGTTATCTTGCACTCTTGCAAAGTACCTTCGTGATGGTTTGCGAGTACAATTCCAAATGTACTCACGGCTTTGTCCCCGGCTATTTACTTGGCCGGACCCGGAGGAACACGATGGATGAAGAAGGAGTTGACGACGTCTATGCGAGCTAGGAACGTCTTCCCGTCCGGTTGCTCGTAGGGTTTTGGCAGATGACTTGGGTGCTGCACTGCTCGAAGTGATGATGCTACTCGATGTTTAGTTAGATCCTTCGAGGCTATTATGTAATTATCGGTCATGTGACCATGTTGTAATTTTCTTATTCCGCTTTGTAATGGATGGTGTAATTTGATATCAGTTCGGTTATGTGTTCACGGCGCACTGATCATGGGATCGTGAACTGTATACATAACAGGGAATTTCAGACAGCTAGTCCGGGGTCCTCTCAGAGCTGGTATCAGAGCTATCCTGACTGTAGGAGACCTTAGTTAGCATGGACGTTAGTTTGGAAACAAGTACTTGGGGAAAAACTATTTGCGAAATAAAGTATTTCTTTAGTCGGAAGCATAGCTTCTACTCCTCTTATTTATTCAAAGCCTCTAAATTCATATCTCTCCGCTTTATAAAAAGGTTTGAAAATTCTTGCTCTATTGTCTCATCCACTTCAAACCTACATGTTGGACGATGTCCCCGACTCAGACCGGAGACTCGAAGTCAAAGATGGATCAACCTTTTATGAAGTCTCACGTATCTCCAACAGCAGCTATTGAAGGTTGGATGGCGATTTAGTCGTGCACATGTAAGGATGATAACATCATGTCTTTGGTTTTCACCAAAGTATGTCAAAGATCTGACCATGTTCCTCCATGGACTTGCACTTTTTGCAGTCGTCAGGGGTCAAGTCCTCAGTTTCTTGACTAGTAATTTTTAGGCCAGCCACCAGAAGTTGCCGACTTCGGGAGCACCTCAATAGCTACCTCTTCAAAGACCTCATATTTCCGGGATGACGAGACTAGAAGATCTACGCAGTTTTCGCCTCCACTTCAACATCGGCGACTCAACAACCGGCCGCCACCATCAACTGCTTCGAGAATCCTTGTTGAAGATGATGTCAATAAGCTGAAGACGGCAACATATGTGACCGGCCCCCAAACCTATAGGATGGATAGGACAAACTCAATCGCTTTGATTGAGCTACCCCCGCGCATTAGAAATTTACGGGTACTTAGAGTACCATGTCCGGTTTGATGATTGCTTGTAGTTCCCTAGTGTGCTGTCTTGAGTGTTTGTATCTGTTTGCTGTGTGCATGTATATCTTGCTATTTAGACGTTCCCGCCCTTTTTAATTGTTTGAAATTTGTGAAACATAAATTAAAAATGGAAATCTGCCAGTGTACCGTTTTGCTAATAAAAATAGTTTGGTAGCTCCGATTGATGTGAGTCCAATTGTACTAGAACCAGTATGAAATTATCTTTCAGACGCCACTGACCTTGTATTTTTAGGATTTTTGTGCGATTTTTAATAAATAAAACTTGATCACTGTTTCTGGTTAGTATTTTGAGTCTCAAAAATTGAAAAATAAATATTTTTGAATGATTCCAATTGTGTTGATCTTGTTTTGTTACTTGTGCATCTAGGAAAAATACCAGTAGCCTCTGTTAGTGGTATTTTGTCTCTGGTTATGGTTGTATGGGTGTCACATGTGATGATAGGATTAAAATTTGCCTCGCCGATGTATTGCTAACTGCTAGTTAGTTGGGTAGATTAACGAAAGACTCTAACTCTAAACCCGTTAGCGGTTGTTTTTCAACCGTCAGGAAAACTAACCCAGACCCCTATCTACGCTGACTACTTTCAAGATCATCTGAAGCATCCCTACTACGCCAACAAAGAAAAAGCCAATACCTTCAAGATCCGCTGAAGCATCTCCACTTCGTCAAGAAAGAAGAAGCCCTACCTTCAAGAGTAACTGCACCTCTGCGAGAAGACCTACTAACTTGGTCTAACCTTGGAGTATAATCGTGCTAACCTCGAGGATATCTTCTTGAAACCACCCCCCCCCCCCTAACACACCGTCTAACCAGATGAGAGAACCTTAGCGTCAAAGACAAGCTACATCACATGGTTCATCTGGTCCTCCTCAAGTGAAGCTCCTGAAGATACCTCAACAACTCAAGGCTAGGTGCAATTTACCCGCTCACTTCTTAGCTAGTCTAAGTCAGCACCGACCCTCGAACTGAAGATTGTCTCCGACAACTCTTGTTGCTGCTTTATGGGGATACCAACCAGGCATTTCTTCAACATACTAACTCGCCGCGCGTCCCCTATGGTTTAGTTAACATCGTGAGTGCCTCTTGAAGTTATGGTCTGCACGTGGCCCCCGAAGATTCTTCATCTGAACAAGGAAGATCGACGACTTCTTCAGAAGCCCCCGACAGGACCGCAAGGCAGACGCTCTGGGTTTTTCCGAAAGCCCGATGAAAAATCTTAAGGGTGGAAGACTTCGTCTTCCACTAAAAGTTGGAGCTAACCCTAACATTTTTAAACCTTTCTAACACACCGTTGGAAACTTGGGATGCACTAACTCCCCTTGAAGCTGTGGACTGCACCTCGCTCCCTGAAGATGTTCAACTCAAAGGATCAATGGCTTCTCCAAGAAGCACCCGACAAGACCAGTGGCTGAGGCTCTATGATTTCAGGAAACCCCGCTGAACAATCTTAAGGGTGGTCTTCCACTAAAATCAAGCTAACTCTAAAAAGTTTCCAGCCCTGCTCAAGCACCGTTGGGTGCACTAACCCCCCCCACAGCCTTGAACCCCCTCTAGGATCGTTAAGAAACTACAGATCCAACACCTGCATGGAGTAGTCAACCTCTTCATGAAGCTCGCCATCGGCCGAAATCCATCATGTCTCCCAGAAGATGAAGCAACGACCTTCTCTACAACGGCACGTCTACAAAAGAATGGAGTCTGACTTTGGTTAAACTTTACAACCCCTCTAGTTCTGCGCTCAGTAATCTCGGGACGAGATTATTTTAAGGGTGGAAGAATCTGTAACGCCCCACTTTTGCAACCTTGTTTATTTGTTCATGTTGCAAAAATTAGGGGGAACAAAAACTTTTTCTTTGGACTAATTAAGATGAATTGCCTTGATCTGTTTGTTATGATGAATTGCCTTGATCTGTTGGTAGATGAATTGTCTTGATTTGCTTGTTGAGTTTTGTCTTGAGCTACCTCTTAGAACAACATCCCTAGTGGTTAAACAAGCAACTCACCAAATAAAACACATGTGTGGCTTAGGAGGAATTGTTTTCCATCTTACTACATCAACCCTCTCTCCTGATGACATCATGAGTGTGCCATCTTGATTTTCCTCTCTGAGCAATCTAGCTCAAATCATCCTTAATCCAAAACTTGGGATCATCTACCCTTGAGAACACTTCTCCCTAAATTAGTTTTTCTCTCTCAAAAATCCTATTGATTTTCCTTCTCTAGTTTTGAATCCCAAAACTACTTCTAGTTTTATTAAATCTTTTCAAGATATTTCTTCAAAGAAAACAAGGAACTGAAATGGGTTTTGTTTCTCATCCCATTTCTACCAAGTACTGATTTCTAAAACATTATTTTCTATCTTGCCTTCTTTTTAACAAAAGGCTTGTTTATGGTACCTATACCATTCCTTGTTTTCCTCTTGCTTATTTTTTTACCTTTGAGAAAAACTCTACCTTACTTGAGAAAGTAAGTAGAATATTTTGAACCCCTATGTTCCAACTAGTTTTATCTCAACACTTTCAAACTTCATTCCACTTGAGTTCATTCCCAATTGTCCCTAGAAAATTGAGGTGTTTCAAATACTTTTCAAACAAGATCTATTTCAAATGACAACTCTTGCACATCTTATGCACATCTCTGATCCACCACATTGTATCCCCTCCATCCTCCAATTCTGGATCAAATGGATGATCATTTGATACTTTCAACTTACTCCCAATTGACCTCTTATTTGTAGAGCAACTTATATTTTATTATGCCTATCTCACTCCTCTATTTCCTTCCATCATCACCTTGACCTCATGAATTGGAGATTCATGTCACCATATTCATCCTTGTGAGTATATGGCTATTTCCTCACTCACCATCTCTCTTAGCCTTGCTCTACCATTGACTAAACCACCATCACCATCCCATCTATCTTGACATGCTCATGCATTGTTGCATGTGGTCAATCCCAATCTTTTCAATTTTGAATTCAAATGAAAACTTCTATTCATCAACTCTACCTCGGGAGTTATCTTCTTCATAAGTTGGTCTCAACCAAAGTGGTGGAAATTATTCTCTTGGCACATGTCATCTTCATACTCTTTTTTTTTATCTATATGTATCTACTCCTATACTTATCCTCATCCAATCACTCATGGACATTATATCCTCAACATCATGCCTTGGACTATACACATTGATGTTGTGCATCTCTCTCTCACATTTCTCACTTGCTCATAACAAGAAAGGAGCCGGCCATGACTTGAAATTCGGCCAGCCCCTCCTCCTCATTTTCTTCTCTTGCAAGCCCTGCCTCCCAACTACCCCAACAAATAAATGGGCAGCCACCCACCTTGGCAAATTAAAAAAGGAGGCAGCCACCATCCTCCCTCTTTATAAGGAGCTTGGCCGGCCACCTCCCTCCCTTTGCTCTCATTTTCTCCTTCCTCCACTCTCTCACACTCTCCTCCTTCACTTACCCACGAGCTGCTGCTCCTCCTAAGCTCCATGGCCGGCCATGGCCATGGAAATCCACCAAGAAGAAGCTCTCCTCCTCCCTCAAGCTTCCCCTCACCATGAGAGCTTTCCTCTCACTCTCTTCTCCCCCAACCCTAGCTGGTTTCCTCTCCTTTTCTTCTTCCTCCATTGATAAGATTGGATCTTGATGCAGGTGCATGCTGGTCCAAGCATGGAGAAGGTTGAGCTATCCTCAGATCTGAAGTTCTTGAGCAAAGTTCGTCCAAAACCTTGCAGTAATTTACTGTAATCTTGCTGTTTCAGATTCTGGTACGAAATTGTAAAATCCGCCAAATCTCGTGTGCAGATCCAAATCGAGTGATTCAAAGTTCCGCAGATAGATACGGAAAAGATCTAAAACTTGGCGTTGGTCTCATCCTCAAATTCGTTACGGATTGTCCGTGGTAAATAAAGTTCTCTAAACATGCAGATTCACTGTTTGTTAGATTTGTTCCGATTTACAAAACCTTTTTGAACAAACTCAACTTTAGGTGAAAGCCCTCTTCAATACCTTCATTTTGGCGGTGGTTTCACTTCGATTGACCTCCTGAAACTGAAATGGTTCACAGAGCAAGATCTGGTCAGATATGACTTTGTCGAATTAAACCAGGAGCTTGGGTTGAATTTTTGAATGAAACCAATTGGGTAAGAACCAGCTTTTCAATACCTTTCAGATGCATCTGACCTCATATTTTTATGAGTTATGTAAGATTTTGGGTGAATTAAACTTGTTATGTGTGTTCTGCAGACATGGTCGTTAGCTTTTAAATCACCAAAAATCCATCTGTGATCCAAATTGAGTGATTCCAATTTGGTAGTACTACTGGATGTTTTCTTAATCATCTCAAGCAAGTTTCAAACCCTTATCTATCCTGTAACTCCATAGGTAAAGCAAATGGTATAGACATGCAGTAATCTTGTCAATCCATTTGTGAGAGTTTCGGAAACATTTTGAACCCAAATCCAATTGTGTATGCTTCTCTGTTTTAATATCTTTCAAATGCCAGTGGTCTCATATTTTTAGGATTTTTCTACGATTTATGGCTTACAGATCTTGTTTTCTGTACAGTCAGATTCAAAGAAATTTCTAAAATTGTAGGTTTAATATTTTTGGGTGATTCCAATTGGGTTAGTCTTGTATTAGTACTGGCCATCTAGGAAAAATATGTTTAGTCTCTGTTCATACATTTCTGTTGCTGTTAGTAATGTATATGTGTGACATGCATTGTTGAAGCAAAACTTTTCGGTTTATTTAAAACCCTTGACCAATTCTTTTTAGTAGAGATGGGCAACCTTTGTTTTATGCTTGCAAAACAAAACCTCTACAACTTAACATTAGCCCTATTTTTTTGCTTAAGTTTTCAAATGATGTGAAATATGGTTTGCTTCCTATTTTGGATGTTGGGTTATGTGAGCAAACTAAGTTAGGAAAACTGTTTTCTACTTTTCCAAAAATGTTTGCAAATGTTTTGTGAATGTATTTGATGTCAAACTAATGCTCTTGTCCTCTTTATGATGTTATCTACCAGGGGATGTTTGGTTCATACCATGGTGATAACCGAGAGAGACAATTGCTAAGTTGTAATACTCTCCTACCTTTACTAGGTAAATAAAATGGGTTTTCTTTTAGTTTCTTTGTTGTACCTATAAGTCTTTTGTATGTTAGCCCTTAGTAAAGTGGTTAGCTATTGATTGATGAATGTTGCATGCTTGTTATGTTTGGAGCAATGAGATTGATTGTGTTCCTTTTATATTTTCCGGCGATAGATGCGAACAATTCGGAGAAGAAGAAGAAGTGGTTCGGACAAGGAATTTATTTATATTGACGGGATTCTTATATTGATGGAGTTGAAGAAGTCCAGGGACAAATAAGCCAAGGCAAGCCATCTTTTGATCTCCGATTCGGTGTCTAGTTGGATGTCATTTGTTGATGTCCAGAGCACCTTGGTTCTTTGTGTGTTGTTCTCCTTATTATTGTCATCTATGTATGGTTGCTAGTGGAGTACTCCCTAGTGGTGATACTCCACTATTGTCGTTGTGATTGTGGGATGCATGATATTATGGCCGTGCTATTCCACTTGGTTATCTTGTATGCTCAACTTGAGCATGTTCCCTCTCAGGATAGTAACTTACACCACACTCACCACTTTTGTAGTTTAGAGGTATCAATGTCATGATCTTGGTGTATTCTCAACTTGAGAGGAGTATGCCGGGTACCCTATTGGAGAGTTGGTTGGATAGTGATTCTCCACTATCCACATTGTTTAGTTAGTACCACAAATCTGAGATTATATTCCTCTTAGTGTTGTTATAATACATGCTTACCTTAAGCAAGTATGATCCACTCCACTACCCCTTTATACCTCATCTATGGCGTGATGACTCTCATCTCGGCCGTAGTGCAATACTAGTTCAACTCATGAAACTATAGGTTGGGAACCCCTCAAGGTTTACCTTGTTGTAAAAGTTTTGAGAAAACCTTGGGTAAGCCGATGTTACCCGAGTGTATGGTTTATGAAAGGAAAGGATCTTGGAAAAGATGGTTGGAAAGGGGAATGTGTGTGACTTGGGGTTTTGAGAAAAAACGACACATGGTTCTCTGTATTCGCCCGGAACAATTAACCCGCGCAACCACACTAATCCAACGTGGGCACGGGGCTTAGCTTGACGTTTGTTCTTCTTAGCATGAGGCACCGCACAACTATACAAGGGTACGGTTACCCCCGAGTCCGGGTTGTCGTAGTTGGAGACAATAGTATAACGGGAGGCCTTCGGGGCTGACCCGTCCGGAAGACACTATGGGTCTCCTGGCTTGGCGGTGGAGCCACGCTCAAGAGGAGGTGAGCTGCCACGGTGCCGGGGAGGTACATACTCCATAGGGTAGGACCTCTTGCTAAGTTGAATGGGCGAAAGACTTCGACTGATTATCCGAGACTCGCATACTTTCGTATGACGAACCGGGGATGATCCCGGCGGATTTATCAGATCTTGTGGGGAAAGTGCGCACACTCTGCAGAGTTAAAACTATTCGAATAGCCGCGTCCGCGGTCATGGACGGTTGGGATGGCCGTTACCGAGCTGTGTCGAGTTTTGGTTTAGAAAATGATTTACAAAGGAAATGTGTGTGTTGGATGTACCGGAAGGGTACGGAAAGGCTGGTGCCGACCATATGGAGATGGTCGAGGAAAATGAAACAAAAATTGGGTGACCCTTCCTAGTGTTTCATGTAGAGAGACTCTTCTTCAATTAAGATATATAGATGTCGTAGTCTATCTTTTGAAGTATCTTCTTTAACAAAGATATAGAGATGTCATAGGATCTTCTTAGTGTCCCCTTCAACTGTGATGTTGGGATGCTACATCCACAAGAGAAACTATTTCTCCTTCTCATGCTATTTCCACAAGAGAAATTAGCTTTTCCCTCTTGGCATCTTAGATTAGCACTTGTTATCTTGCACTCTTGCAAAGTACCTTCGTGATGGTTTGCGAGTACAATTCCAAATGTACTCACGGCTTTGTCCCCGGCTATTTACTTGGCCAGACACTGGAGGAACACGATGGATGAAGAAGGAGTTGACGACGTCTATGCGAGCTAGGAACGTCTTCCCGATCGGTTTCCGTAGGGTTTTGGCGGATGACTTGGGTACTGCGCTCGTTCGAAGTGATGATGCTACTCTGATGTTTAGTTAGACCCTTCGAGGCTATTATGTAATTATCGGTCATGTGACCATGTTGTAATTTTCTTATTCCGCTTTGTAATGGATGGTGTAATTTGATATCAGTTCGGTTATGTGTTCACGGCGCACTGATCATGGGATCGTGAACTGTATACATAACAGGGAATTTCGGACAGCTAGTCCGGGGTCCCCACAGTTCGTCCTCAAGCTCCTCCTCAAGGCATGAAGACCATCATCGACCTCATCGCCCACATGCTCGTCATGAAGACTCTCTCTCCAACTCTAGGCGAGGAGAAATCCATCGCCATGCTCGCCCACATGAACGACCTCCACAAGATCGTCCTCAACCGGATCGCCATGCCCACCATGGGCGTGAGGACCATCCCCGCGACAACGTCTTCCACAACATGGAGCCACATGGTGATTCTCAAGGCCATGGACATCAAGACCAACCGAGGCGTGATCTCCGCAATCATCCTCGCCATGACCAACGTGGAAGAGGAGACCCACAACATGAACAAGATGAGAGGGCCATCTTTGGGCGTCGTCAACCACCTCGTCAAGATCTTCAACAACATCATCATCGTGAACAAAGTGAAGCTAGTGTCCAACTTCAACACCAACCCAATGCTATGGTTGGTCGCGGAAGACCTCCTATACCACCTCAAGCCGCAAGAGATGAAGGCATCCGTCCTCGCCGAAGAAACTTGGAGGATGAAGAGAACATGTTTGGAAGGCTCAAGTTCACCATGCCCAAGTTCAAAGGTGAAGAAGATGCCGAGGCCTACCTCTCATGGGCACTCAAGGTTGATAAGATATTCCGCATCCACAACTACTCCGGTGCCAAGAAAGTGGCCATGGCGTCTCTTGAGTTTGAGGATTATGCAAATACTTGGTGGGAGCAAGTCCTCACCCTAAGGGAAGAAAAAGGTGAACCTCCAATTGACACTTGGGAAGAGATGAAGGAAGAGATGCAAGCTCGCTTTGTGCCAACCCACTACGAGACCGACCTCTTCAACAAGCTCCAAAAGTTGAAGCAAGGTACCAAGACCGTCGAGGAATTCTTCAAGGAGATGGAGTTGACTATGATGAGAGCCAACATCCAAGAATCCGAGCAACAAACCATCGCTCGCTTCTTCAATGGCCTCAACTATCCCATCAAGCGAATTGTGGAGTTCCAACCTTACTCCAACATTGATGAGGACATCCCTACCTCACTACTACCTCCGTCATTGCAAGATGAAGATGAAGCTGTGAAGCTCAAGTCCAATGAAGTTAGGATTGGACCAATGACACGAGCTCGTGCGAAGCTACTTAAGCAACAGGTGAACTTGTTCCTAAACGATACTTTGATCGACGAGAACTTTATATTACCTAAGTCGTATTACTTATGTATGATCAGGTATGAGGAGGAACCAAGCATCGCACGAGGAGGAGAGGAGCAGCTGGACAAGAAGCTGGACGTGAAGTTGGACATGGAGCTGGACGTGAAGACATCCCATGGACGCGCGAGGGAGGAGCGGGAGGCATGCGCGAGAGGAGGAGTTCTTCAGGCCGGTTCCAGGCCCGGTCAGACCGGCCGTGGCGCCGGGCCACCCGGTCGCCGACCGGATTTTGAACCGGTGCCATCCGGGCAACATCCAGGGAACACGGACGCTTCGTCCGGATTTCGCCCGGTCACAGACCCGGTCTAGGACCGGACCACCCGGTCCCAGGCCCGGTCGACCGGCCCCCAGACCGGCCGAGTCCGAGTCTGTCTCGACCAGATCTATTCTGGGTCGGTTATTTCCGTACTTTTTCGACCTGAGGTCGTCCCGAACGCCTATAGAAGTCCCCGGGACGCCCCCAAAGTTGCTTTAGACCACGTTTAAGATAAACCCTAGTTCATAGTTGTTTGCTCGCAAAACTATTGAATACTACTCTCCAATTCGCATCGATCCGGAGTTTTATGCTACCGAAAGTTTGTGTGTGATCTCGTTGTTCCATTGGGGATTAGAAGATTGCAATTTACCGCTTCGTGGTCGGCGGCTACGTGCGCAAGTGTGTGGAGTTGCGAATATCTTGCAGTGGTTGAGAGGTCGTTGCGTTGGCATCGGGAATCAATCGAGAGACTTCGTCGCGTCATACAAGTTATCCTCCTCATCATCATCGATTTCATCCGCTGCTACCATCACGTGTTCATCAACACCCGTCGCTATTGAGAAGATCGGGCAACCCCTTATCATCTTGGTATCAGATTTCCAGTTTTCCTCGGTAAGCCATCCACAATCCACCCCATAGTTGAGTTGTGAGTGTTTTCCTATCCAGAAAAAGCCATAAAAAGTTAGGGTTAGGGTTTGCCATAGCTTTAGATTGCACTAATTTCGAGTTTTAGTTGCTTTTCGTAGTTGTTTTTGCGTCTCTTTATCTTTCATCTAGTCGAATTGTTAGGGTTTGTGTTTACTCTATCATCTTGTGTTACTATATCTAGTGGTGTCAGTTTTGTTACTCCGAGTCCACATAGCGTACAGTGTGCTTGTTCCCAACCATAGACACAGCCTATCGATATAAAGTGACTAGGAACTTCCCCAGAAGAGACTAGTTTTACCGCTCGACAGGCTGCTCGTTAGGCTTTGGTGCTTTGCAATTTCTGTTGGCCGTGTTATCAAGGAGTTGTGTCAAAAAAAAAAAAAAAGAAGTGAAAATTGAAAAGAAGCAAAAGAGCTACATAGCTGCGTGTGTTCTACAAAAGAAAAATCCAAAAAGAAAAGTGTTGTGCTAGTTGAATCAAGTGAAGGCCTAAGTTTACTTTACTGCACCCGTAGTTGAGCAATCTTGTGCCTGTCTCGTTGAGCTTTGCTAGCGTCTCTCTAGTGCATTGCAACTTTTCCCACATATAGTTGCATTGTCCCATTATATCGCCTTGTGTGAGTATCATTGGTTGTCTACGGTCAGCGCTAGAGCTTGTTATTGGTGCAAATAGGTAGCCCACCTACAGCCCCACATATATCCTGCTTTGTCGTGTGATTGTTCTTATACCCTTGATATTCGTTTCGCTACATCCGTGCACTAGTCCGTCAATCCGAGTTGGTAAGCAATACTAATTCACTTTGGAGCGGTAAGATTTACCTTTCTTATCAGTTTTGAGTGAGTTGTGAGAGTACCACCAAAGATTTTTGTTTAGTGCACTAACCTACTAATCATGTCTTCTACCGAGAATGTTGATGTGATGCGGAAAAAGGATCCGGCGAGCGACGGTTACTTGGCTGGAGTATGAGGCACTACGTGATCACCTACAACGTGAAATCCGTGTTGCCAATGAAGCGTTGGACAAGGATATTCAGAGTGTTCACTTGAAGGTCGATGAGACTACTACAGCGGTTAATACCGTTCAAACATCGGTGACGACTCTTCAAGCATCTATACAAGCTTTGACAACCGCCGTTGGTGAGATACGTACAATGGTGCAACAACAACCACCACTTGATGAAGATGGCAGTGTGCAAGGTGACAATGCCGAAGCTGCTCATGCTCAAGGGCGTGGTGTTGGTCGTGGTCTTGGACGTGGCGTTGGTGATGCGTTCCGTGGTCGTGGTTTTGTCCCCGTCGGAGCCCAACGTGTTCTACAACAACAAGACGATGGTTTGGGTAAGCCCAAGTTCTCAATTCCCAGATTTGAAGGAGGTACGGATGTTGAAGAATATCTTACATGGGAACCGAAGATTGAGAGATTATGGCGTTTACATCCCGACTATACCGAAGATAGGAAGATCAAGCTTGCTTCCTCTGAATTTGATGGCTATGCATTGCGTTGGTGGGATGGACTTGTGAGTGCTCGCGAAGAAGATGGTGAGCTGCCTATTATCACATGGCGTGCTATGAAGGCGGCAATGAGAGCTCGTTTTGTTCCTACCAATTACTTGCGTTCCGTCTTTGACAAGTTGACCCAATTGAAACAAGGTGTGTTGACAGTTGATGCTTACTACATGGAGATGGAGATGCTTATGCAGCGTGCCCGTGTCCGTGAATCCCTTGAGATGACACTACAGCGATTTCTGAATGGTCTCAGATTTAACATCAAGGGCATTGTGCGTCATCACACTTATGCTACTATGAATGAGTTGCTACATCATGCAAGAGAAGCTGAGTCACAGTTGGCTGAAGAACTGCAAATGAAGGGCCGTGCTACAGGCGCTGGGCGTTACACACCCCGCGCGCCGCCTTCCATGGCGCCATCTACGCGCCCTGCGGATGTTCCTTCTTCGTCTAGCAAGCCGGTCTCTAGTGTCACCAACACAAAGAAGCCCGCTCCTGGCAGCAAGTGGAACTAGTTCTAACATGTCGACAGCGCGCAACCGTGATATGGTTTGTCATACATGTGGTGGCAAGGGTCACTTCAAGAAGGATTGTCCTAATCGCAAAGTTATGATCATTAATGAGGACAATGAGTATGAAACTGGAGATGATGTTGATCCAAATGCTCCAGATGAGGATGATTATGATAGCGATGGTTTTGATGCTTTTCCTTCGAAGCTCAAACTATTGTTGTCTCGCAGCGTGTTCTTAATGTGCGATCAAGTGCATCTACACAACGCTGTAATTTGTTCCAAACAAAGGCACTAGTTGGTCCTGATAAAGCTTGCAAGGTCATTATTGATGGCGGGAGTTGTCGCAATCTAGCAAGCAAAGAGTTATGTGCCAAGCTGAAACTGAAGTATCTACCGCACCCGCATCCATATTATATTCAGTGGCTGAGCAATAATGGTGAGATGAAGGTGAGCCACATGGTGCGAGTTGATTTTGAGATTGGACCGTATAAGGATTCCATTGACTTTGATGTGGTTCCTATGACGGTTTGTCACCTGCTGTTAGGCCGGCCTTGGCTATATGACCGTTCTGTGCAACACAATGGCCGCGCCAATACATATCACTTGGAGTTCAAGGGCAAGAAAATTAACTTACAGCCTATGTCACCGCAGCAAATTGTCAATGAGTCTCGTCAGAAGATTGAAGTAAACTTGGAGGATGCATCCATAGATAGGCGAGAGAATTGTAATGCCGTGAGTGATATAACGAAAAGTGAGAGAGTGAATTCCTTAGTCTCATTAGCCACCAAACAAGACATGAGAGAATTTAGTGAGGATCCTACAGCCATGCCTCTTGTGCTCATGTACAGGGGTACGGTTTTGGTTTCTAACGACATGACCCCTCTTCCTTTTGGTGTTTCTAATGTTTTGCAGGAATTCAGCGACGTGTTTCCGGAAGAGGTACCCGCAGGACTTCCACCATTGCGAGGTATTGAGCATCAAATTGACTTGATCCCCGGAGCATCGCTGCCCAATAGGGCGCCATATAGAACGAATCCCGAAGAGACGAAGGAGATACGGAAGCAAGTACAAGCGCTACTCGACAAAGGTTATATCCGCATAAGCCTTAGTCCTTGTGTCTGTTCTCGTTATTCTTGTTCCTAAGAAAGATGGTACATGGCGTATGTGCGTAGATTGTAGAGCGATAAACAACATTACTATTCGATATCGTCACCCTATTCCCCGTTTAGAGGATATGCTAGATGAATTGAGTGGTGTCTGCTGTTTTCACTAAAATTGATTTGCGTAGTGGTTATCATCAAATTAGGATGAAAGAAGGGGATGAGTGGAAAACCGCCTTTAAAACAAAATTTGGTTTATATGAGTGGTTAGTAATGCCTTTTGGTTTAACTAATGCACCTAGCACTTTCATGAGACTCGATGAACCATGTTTTGCGTGATTTTATTGGCAAGTTTGTGGTTGTGTATTTTGATGACATATTAATTTACAGCCGCAATGAATCTGATCATATTATACATATTCGACATGTTTTGCAAGTGTTGCGTGATAGTAAACTCTATGGTAATCTTGAGAAGTGCACATTTTGCAAAGATAAGGTCATATTTACGGGTTATGTTGTCTCTAAGCATGGAGTAGAAGTAGATGTGTCTAAAATTGAAGCTATTCAAAATTGGCCTACTCCCATGAATGTGAGTCAAGTAAGAAGTTTTCATGGTCTAGCTGGGTTTTATCGCCGTTTTGTGCCCAATTTCTCTACTATTGCTGCACCTTTGAATGAATTGACTAAAAAGGGTGTTGTCTTTGAGTGGGGCGTTGCCCAAGATCATGCTTTTGATGAACTGAAACGATTGTTAACTTCTGCACCGTTGCTTGCACTTCCTGATTTCAATAAGCAATTTGAGATTGAATGTGATGCTAGTGGTATTGGAATTGGTGGTGTGTTGATGCAAGAGGGTCGCCCAATTGCATATTTTTCCGAGAAATTATCCGGTGCTAAGTTGAACTATCCTATATATGATAAAGAATTGTATGCTTTAATTAGAGTTCTTGAGGTTTGGCAACATTACTTGTGGCCAAAAGAATTTATCATACATTCCGATCATGAAGCTTTGAAATATCCGAAAGCCCAATCTACTTTGCATAGGCGTCTTGCTAAGTGGGTTGAGTTCATTGAGTCTTTTCCGTATATTATTAAGCATAAGAAGGGAAAAGATAATATTGTTGCTGATGCTCTATCTAGGAAGACTATGCTATTAACCCATCTTGATGTTAAAATTCCTGGATTAGAGGTGTTATGTGATTTATATGCATCGATCATGATTTTGCTGAACCATACCGCTTGTGTGTTATGGGTAAAGCATGGGAAAAATATCACATACACGATGGATTCTTGTTTAGAGCTAACAAACTATGTGTTCCAGAATCGTCTGTGCGTTTGCTCTTATTGCAGGAATCACATGCTGGAGGTTTGATGGGTCACTTTGGGCGTGAGAAGACGCTACTCATGCTCGCTGATCATTTTTATTGGCCAAAGATGAGGCGGGACGTGGACGGGTATGTGAAGAGGTGCATTACTTGCAACAAGTCCAAGTCCAAGCTGAAGCCTCACGGTTTGTATACTCCGTTACCGGCACCTACTACACCTTGGGAGGATATTAGTATGGATTTTGTGTTGGGTTTGCCGCGTACTAAGAGAGGCCATGATTCTATATTTGTGGTAGTGGACAGATTTTCTAAAATGTCACACTTTATTGCTGCCACAAAAGCGACGATGCGTCGCATATTGCTAACCTCGTTTTTCGGGGAGATTGTTCGACTACATGGAGTTCCGAAGACTATTGTTTCGATCGTGATGTGAAGTTCATGAGCTACTTCGGAAGACACTTTGGGGGAAGGTCGGGGACAAAGCTACTGTTCAGTACTACTTGTCATCCCCAAACTGATGGTCAAACTGAGGTGGTGAATCGAACCTTGTCACAACTGTTGAGATCCATGATAAAGAAAAACCTGAAGGAGTGGGAAGAGTGTTTGCCGCATGTGGAGTTTGCTTACAACAGGGCGGTACACTCTACCACGGAGTTGTGTCCTTTTGAGGTGGTGTATGGTTTCAAACCCATTACTCCACTTGACTTGTTGCCTTTGCCCATACATGAGAGAGTTAATATGGAGGCATCCAAGAGGGCAGATTTTGTGAAGAAAATACATGTGAAGACTAAAGAGTTGATAGAAAAGAAAGGCAAGAGCAATGCTGCAAGGATGAACAAGAAGCGCAAAGAGATGTTGTTCAAGCCTGGTGATATGGTGCAGGTACATTTTCGCAAGGATAGGTTCCCGAAGGCTGCGGAAGTCTAAGTTGAAGCCTCGTGGTGCTTGGTCCTTACAAAGTGCTTGCCAAGATCAATGATAATGCATACTCGATAGATCTTCCAGTTGATGAGTTTGGTGTCAGTAATTCTTTCAATGTTGCTGATTTGACACCATATGACGGAGAAGACCTTGGAGCGTCGAGGTCGACCCCTTTTGATGGGGGGGGAGATGATGAGGACATCCCTACCTCACTACTACCTCCGTCATTGCAAGATGAAGATGAAGCTGTGAAGCTCAAGTCCAATGAAGTTAGGATTGGACCAATGACACGAGCTCGTGCGAAGCTACTTAAGCAACAGGTGAACTTGTTCCTAAACGATACTTTGATCGACGAGAACTTTATATTACCTAAGTCGTATTACTTATGTATGATCAGGTATGAGGAGGAACCAAGCATCGCACGAGGAGGAGAGGAGCAGCTGGACAAGAAGGCTGGACGTGAAGCTGGACATGGAGCTGGACGTGAAGACATCCCATGGACGCGCGAGGGAGGAGCGGGAGGCATGCGCGAGAGGAGGAGTTCTTCAGGCCGGTTCCAGGCCCGGTCAGACCGGCCGTGGCGCCGGGCCACCCGGTCGCCCACCGGATTTTGAACCGGTGCCATCCGGGCAACATCCAGGGAACACGGACGCTTCGTCCGGATTTCGCCCGGTCACAGACCCGGTCTAGGACCGGACCACCCGGTCCCGAGGCCCGGTCGACCGGCCCCCGAGCCGGCCGAGTCCGAGTCCGTCTCGACCGGATCTATTCCGGGTCGGTTATTTCCGTACTTTTTCGACTCGAGGTCGTCCCGAACGCCTATATAAGTCCCTGGGACGCCCCCAAAGTTGCTTTAGACCACGTTTAAGATAAACCCTAGTTCTTAGTTGTTTGCTCTGCAAAACTATTGAATACTACTCTCCAATTCGCATCGATCCGGAGTTTTATGCTACCGAAAGTTTGTGTGTGATCTCGTTGTTCCATTGGGGATTAGAAGATTGCAATTTACCGCTTCGTGGTCGGCGGCTACGTGCGCAAGTGTGTGGAGTTGCGAATATCTTGCAGGGTTGAGAGCTGTTGCGTTGGCATCAGGAATCAATCGAGAGACTTCGTCGCGTCATACAAGTTATCCTCCTCATCATCATCGATTTCATCCGCTGCTACCATCACGTGTTCATCAACACCCGTCGCTTACTGAGAAGATCGGGCAACCCCTTATCAAACATGGTTGAGTTGGTTCACCAAGCCTCCAAGGCCGAGCGCCAAGTGAGTGAGGACATCAAGTACTCCAAGTCCAAGTCATACTTCGCCTCCAAGTTCGCGACAACAACACCTCCAACAAGTGTCAAGCCTACCGCCTCTTCTACACCATCCAAGCAACCGACTATCCGAAGTCGCATGAAGCAAACGGTGTCCTCTACCGCCTCCTCTAAGGCCTCTACGGGACCCTCTAATGTCACTTGCTTCAAGTGTGGCACCCAAGGTCACAAATCCTTCGAGTGCAAGAATACCAAGGTCATGATCACCATGGAGAATGGTGACATAGAGACGCTCGATGAAGATGAGTATGAAGCTATGGTACAAGCCGCCGTCGCAAATGAAGAAGCTTATGAGGAAGATAGTGGAGAAGACCCTCTCTTATGTGTGCATGACCCAAACCCTTCTCTTGTGGTCACAAGGGTGCTAAAAACTCAACCTCAAGCTATGGAAGACCAATGGTGCAACATCTTCCAAACCCGTGCCAGTATTGGTGGCAAGTCAATAAAGGTCATCATCGATGGAGGAAGTTGCCATAACCTTGCAAGCACCGAGTTGTGTGAGAATCTCAATCTTACACTCCGCAAGCACCCTCACCCTTATCATATCCAATGGTTGAGTGACAAGGGCAACGTCAAGATACAACATACCGTCACCGTCACTTTCAAGATTGGACCTTATGAGGATACTATTGAGTGTGACGTGGTACCCATGACGGTGTGCCACATGTTGCTTGGCCGCCCTTGGCAATATGACAAGAAGGCTATACATGATGGACTCTCCAACACATACACCTTCAAGGTCAACGACAAGAAGTTCGAGCTACGCCCCATGACTCCTAGTCAAATCATCGCCGACAATGCAAAGGCTCTAGTGAGAGCACAACATCACTTCCACCATAGTGAGTTGAGAGGTGAGGGAGCGACCCACCAAATGGAGAGTGAGCGCCACAAGACATACATGAGTGAGCGAAAGAGCGTCCTCCTAGCCACCAAAAGCGAGTGGAGAGAAGTGCAAGCAAACCCATCCACCATATTGCACTACGTCCTCATTTGCAAGGGACCGTCATTGGAGACTAACGACTTAACCACAATTCCTTCGTCTTTGTTATCTCTTTTGAAGGAGTTCCAAGATGTCTTCCCCGACGAGTTTCCTCATGGACTTCCACCGCTTCGGGGCATAGAGCACCGCATCGACCTCATACCCGACGCCCCGCTTCCAAACCGTGCCGCCTATCGCACCAACCCCGAAGACACAAAGGAGATCCAACGCCAAATACAAGATCTCCTCGCTAAAGGGTACGTTCGCGAAAGCCTTAGCCCTTGTGCGGTTGATAGGGCAAAGGTGGCCGATCTTTCGATGAGAGTATGATAGCATCGATTTGTTGGTGGAGTTCGTGCTTGACGATCCGACTACACGTGCAAAGCTCGTGCGCCAATGCAATCGCTAGGACAATCTCCGGGAGTTACCGATCTTGCAGATGCACGATCAGCTCGACCGACGAGGGTCTTAATTCCTACCGAAATCGAGAACAAGTAAGAACTAATGATGCAATCAGAATATTGCGGATGAAAGATGAAAGCTTTATTGAATAAGGTGGGATTCCGAATAGTCGGTCTTGTTCTGGGCGTTGGCCTCAAAAGAAGTACACGAGAGTTGCAGCAATGGCTAACTTTTAGTCTAATCAAAATCCCAGTCTAAACGTGACGGCTATGGGGGTATTTAAAGGAGGAAAAAGGTGGGGTTTCGGCCAACCATACGTATGGTGGTCGAACCAAACCCTAGAAGGCCTTTCCCCCTTCAATACGGACTCTAAAAAGTGGCTGACTTAAATCCTGCGAAAATGACATGGGCTCCGGCCCAAAACTAAAGGTGACGCAGCACCATAACATGCTATGGACGAAATTATGAAGTGGGAAACTCTATATTTCGTCCATGTCTTCATCTCTTCTTATGGTGGCTTCAAAGTTCTGAAATCTCCACTTGCGGCGTCATCTTCAATCCTCAAACGCTTGCTGCCATCTCCTCCATGCGTGATCATGCTCCAATGCTTGTCCTCCTCATCCATGCTTGGTCCATCATTCCTAAGAGTAACAAACATATCTGATTTAGGCAGCATCATATTCTCATGTGATGCGGTGGATCCAAGCCAATCCACCTAAGTTGATGCCCGATCTTTCACAGCGAGAACCTGGGGTAGAGATTCCTCCCAACAACGCGATGAACGCAGCCTGGAGAAGAGGGAACGAATCCAGCAAGCAACGGATCGATGAACGACCGCCTCAAACCAAGAGCTAGATAATCCTTGATGAACACAAGAACCTTCGCAGCGGATAATAGTATAGATAAACGGCAGCGCCGTACCCCCGGAGGGATGATACACGTGAACACACGCAACTAGGTATGACCTAAACTTTAGACTAAACTTGTTCTCCCCTAAACCATAGCCGCCCCACCTCCTTATATGAGGGGGAGGTGGCCGGCCAGCCCCTATTGGGCTGGGGCGCCCCTCTATGGGCCTCCCTAACTTGGTTGGACAGGCCCAAACCAAGACTGACTCGATTTATTAAAAATCCCTAATTTGCCAATATATGACAATTACAAAAACTAAGATAATTAAGCTGGTGGAGTCCTAAATCTAGGCTCCACATAGGCCTCCGTGCCCATATCATCCTCCCCCCCTTCAAGAAGCGTTGTCCCCAACGCGTGAGGGTCTTCTGGAAAAGGTGACGTGATATGAACATGACACGTCCTCGCCGTCTTCAAGTCTTGCTTGCCTTCCACACCACATCCTCCCTCGCGGCCTTCTCGACTTGATACAGCACTTGGCGCCTCCTTTCTTCTCCACATGAGCTTGGACTTCGGCGCCAATTCCTTCTTCTTGCGAGGTTTTGATGGACCCTTGTGTCGCTGCACATGACCCTGCACAAGATGTGTAATTCCTGGGCCACATAGATGTCTCACACGTCCATCCTTGCCTCGATGCATCCGCGGTGTTGCGGAAAACTGGACAGTACTCCTAGCACGGTAGTGCCGCTGCCCACCATCTCCACTGACGCGCTCGACCATAGCCGGTCTAGGCGCCGGTTGACCGGGCGGTTGACCGGCCCGGCCGGTCCTGGAGCCGGTCGGCCGGCCCTGACACCGGACTGAAACACCATCAGCACTGGCTTCGCTAACCTTCTCGCCTCCCACTCCTCCCACGCGCATCTGCGCCACATGTACTGAAGTATCATCGAGCACAAATATCATCGGTCCGTATACCGGCATCAACACAAGCCGGAACCGTAGCACATGCCGCAACATCCACATCAACAACAAGTGTAGCTTCATCCGGCTTGTCACCAACAAGAACTTGCTTGTCATCTACAGGCTTGGCTGAAACATCACCAACATCAATGCTCGGAACATCATGCACCTTATGCTGCACATTAGGCTTGTGCAACTTCTCCTTACGCACCACTATCTCCACATCGGACTTGATATGATCATCACCCATAGGCTTCAAAGTCCGCTGTTTGCCACCATGCATAAAAGAATATGTATTTGCTCGCCCAGCATGTGTCACATTGCGATCATACTGCCAAGGACGCCCAAGTAGCAATCCACACACCTCCAATGGCAACACATCGCAATCGATCTCATCAACATAATCATCAACTCGTAAATGGCACACGCACCTTGTGAGTAATCTTCGAGCATACCACGGCTATTCAACCACTCAAGACGTTTAGGTTCGAGAAGACGCCATGTAGACAACCCCAATGTCGTCACCATCGCCTTGCTAATGCCATTAGTACAGCTTCCACCATCAATCATCAACTTGCAAGCCTTGCCCTTGATAAAGCACCGAGTCCGAAACAAACTCCACCGCTGAACCTTGTCAACTGTCTTGCAAGCATCATCTTGTACCTTCTTGAGTTGCATATTCAGCCCGCTCAATGGTACATTCTCCTCAACAGTCACAGTAGCGCTCTTGGTATCAGAGCCAGGTTTCCTCTCCTCAATGACTGTCGACACTGGAAAATACTCCTCCACGGTAGTGTTAGAGCACACCACCGGCTTACTCAAGCTCGCAAAATGAAAGTTATGACGCAGAAACTGCTTGAAATCTGCCCAACTAGACCGTAGACCAATGATACCCTGAACTATAAGAGCATTACGGTACCAACTAGCCACAACATCATCAACACGCCGGTATGCAATAGCAAACTCCGTCTGGCCACCAAAAGAACTATCAAACTCCTTGCATCTCGCAAATCCACCTTCAATGTGTGATTCCCAAAGTTGATACTCCGTCGGTGTCGCGGAACTAAGTAACCTCCATTTGATTTTAGATGCGTCAAACTTGAGACCGATCATCATACCGAGATAGTCATGATACACATCGTCAATTCTCTCGGTGTCACGGATCGCAGCAATAGCATCAACATGAACAACATCTGCAGAAGAAACCACCGGAGAAATCACAGCAGCAACAGGAGAAACCGCCGGAGAAACAACCGCAGGAACAGAGTCCGGCCCGGCCCAGGGCCCGGTTGGACCGGCCTCCAGACCGGCCTGCCCGGTCTCTGGCCCGGTTGACCGGTCGCCAACCGGATCGGCTGCCTCGTACCGGAGCAAAACCGGAAATCGGCGAATTTGCGAACTTCCCGGTTTGCAGCCCGGTTGACCGGATTTTACGCCAGGCTGCCCGGTCACTGGCCCGGTTGGACCGGAGTTTACGCCAGGCTGCCCGGTCACTGGCCCGGTTGGACCGGAGTTTATGCCAGGCTGCCCGGTCACTGGCCCGGTCGACCGGATTTCCGAGGAGGTTTTTCCTGGTCGCGAATTTTCGTCTTCTTCCCGATTCTGGTCGCGATTTTTCGCGATTTTGACCTCCGAAACAGCCATGGATGACCTCCAAACTTCACCAAACAATGCCAAACTTCCTCCAACCAACCTCCTTCGACCGAGAGCCGAACTCCTCCGATCTTAGAGCCAATCTTCTCCGATGCAAACCGATCAAAGAGATCGATCAACAAAACCTCGCCGTGAGCAACCCAGAAAGCTGATACCACATGATACGGTGGATCCAAGCCGATCCACCTAGGTTGATGCCCGATCTTTCACAGCGAGAACCTGGGGTAGAGATTCCTCCCAACAACGCGATGAACGCAGCACGGAGAAGAGGGAACGAATCCAAGCAAGCAACGGATCGATGAACGACCGCCTCAAACCAAGAGCTAGATAATCCTTGATGAACACAAGAACCTTCGCAGCGGATAATAGTATAGATAAACGGCAGCGCCGTACTCCCGGGAGGGATGATACACGTGAACACACGCAACTAGGTATGACCTAAACTTTAGACTAAACTTGTTCTCCCCTAAACCATAGCCGCCCCACCTCCTTATATGAGGGGGAGGTGGCCGGCCAGCCCCTATTGGGCTGGGGCGCCCTCTATGGGCCTCCCTAACTTGGTTGGACAGGCCCAAACCAAGACTGACTCGATTTATTAAAAATCCCTAATTTGCCAATATATGACAATTACAAAAACTAAGATAATTAAGCTGGTGGAGTCCTAAATCTAGGCTCCACATAGGCCTCCGTGCCCATATCATCATGTATGTGAGGAATAGTTCCAAGAAACGAAAGTACCTGATAGTTAAGTTGTTTGGCACGAGCTCGAGTGATTGGTCCTTGTATTTGTGTGGCTGTAGGTACAGCGGTTGTATCAAGAGATGGGATGTCCTCATCATGCCCCCTTCTTGAATTGAAGTCGTCCTCGACGAAAGCTCCTCTTCTTCACCAAAGTAAGGCTTCAAATCCGCAATGTTAAATGTAGGACTAACCGAACCCAATTCTGCAGGAAGCTCAAGTTTATATGCATTATCATTTATTTTCTCTAACACCTTAAAAGGACCAGCAGCGCGTGGCATTAGTTTTGACTTGCGCAATTCAGGAAAACGATCTTTGCGCAAATGCAACCAAACAAGATCACCAACATCAAACACAACATGCTTTCTTCCTCTATCCCCAGCAATTTTATACTTAGCATTCATGCGTTCTATGTTGTCTTTAGTAGTCTCATGCAATTTTAGTATCAATTCAAGCACGGTCTGTAGCATCCAAATTATTTTGCACAGAAGATGGTAAAGGCAACAAATCAATGGGTGCACGTGGTACAAAACCATAAACAATCTCAAATGGGCACATCTTAGTGGTAGAATGCAGCGAACGATTGTAAGCAAATTCAATATGAGGTAAACATTCTTCCCACAATTTTAAGTTCTTTTTCAAAACAGCCCGCAGCATAGTAGATAAAGTTCTATTTACTACTTCAGTTTGTCCATCAGTTTGGGGATGACATGTAGTACTAAACAGCAATTTAGTCCCCAACTTAGCCCATAAACATCTCCAAAAGTGGCTAAGAAACTTAGTATCACGATCAAAACAATAGTATTTGGCACACCATGTAAACGCACAATTTCGCGAAAGAACAAATCAGCAACATGTGTAGCATCATCAGCTTTGTGACATGGAATAAAGTGTGCCATCTTAGAGAACCTATCCACAACAACAAAGATACTATCCCTCCCCTTCGTGTACGAGGCAAACCCAAAACGAAATCCATAGAAATATCCTCCCAAGGTACACTAGGAACAGGAAGAGGCATATATAAACCATGTGGATTAAGTCGAGACTTAGCTTTTTGACATGTAGTGCAGCGTGCCACAAATCTCTCAACATCTCGACGCATACGTGGCCAAAAGAAGTGTGCAGCAAGTACATCTTCCGTCTTCTTCACACCAAAGTGTCCCATCAATCCTCCTCCATGCGCCTCCCGCAACAACAAAAGACGAACGGAACCATCTGGGATGCATAGCTTGTTAGCACGGAACACAAATCCATCATCGAGGACGAATTTGTTCCATGTTCTACCATCTTTACAATTCAGCAACACATCTTTAAAATCAGCATCATTCAAGTATTGTTCCTTTATTGTTTCTAATCCAAAAATCTTGAAGTCAAGTTGAGATAGCATAGTATAACGGCGCGACAAAGCATCAACAATAACATTATCTTTACCCTTTTTGTGTTTGATAACATAAGGAAAAGACTCAATAAATTAAACCCACTTTGCATGGCGACGATTCAACTTAGCTTGACTACGAATATGCTTCAAAGATTCATGATCAGAATGTATAACAAATTCTTTAGGCCATAAATAATGTTGCCAAGTTTCTAATGTCCGAACCAACGCATATAATTCTTTATCATAAGTAGAATAGTTCAGACTAGGCCCACTCAATTTTTCACTAAAATATGCAACAGGTTTGCCCTCTTGTAACAACACACCTCCCAAACCAATTCCACTAGCATCACATTCAAGCTCAAAAGTCTTATTGAAATCGGAAGTTGGAGTAATGGAGCATGTGTTAACTTATCTTTCGGAATCATGAAGGCGTCTTGTTGTGCATCGCCCCACACAAAGGGCACATCCTTCTTTGTAAGCTCATTCAGCGGCGCAGCAATGGATCCAAAATCTTTCACAAAGCGCCTATAGAAACCAGCGAGGCCAAGAAAACTCCTCACTTGTGTGACCGTCTTTGGCTGCGGCCAACTCTCAATTGCCTCAATCTTGGCTGGATCAACTTCAATTCCCTGCGCAAGTAACAACATAGCCAAGAAACGCAACTCGATTGGTGCAAAAGGTGCACTTCTCAAGATTACCATACAAACGTGCATCACGTAAAGCATTGAAAACAGCACGTAAATGATCCAAATGTTCCTCCAAAGATTTGCTATAAATCAGAATATCATCAAAGTATACCACCACAAAACGTCCAATAAAAGCACGTAAAACTTCGTTCATCGGTCTCATGAAAGTACTAGGTGCATTAGTTAAACCAAAGGGCATTACTAACCACTCATATAAGCCGAACTTAGTTTTAAACGCTGTTTTCCATTCATCTCCTAATTTCATACGAATCGGTGGTAACCACTACGCAAATCAACTTTAGAGAACATAACGGAACCACTCAATTCATCAAGCATATCATCTAAACGAGGTATTGGATGACGGTATCGAATGGTAATATTATTAATAGTTCTACAATCAGTACACATGCGTGAAGAACCATCCTTCTTAGGTACCAAGATAATAGGAACAAGCACATGGGCTAAGAGACTCACGAATGTAACCTTTATCTTGGAGAACCTGAATTTGTCGCTGAATCTCTTTCGTCTCTTCAGGATTGGTACGGTATGGTGCACGGTTGGGCAGCGACGCTCCCGGAATCAAGTCAATCTGGTGTTCTATGCCACGGATAGGTGGTAGTCCAGGGGGAACATCTTGTGGGAACACATCAATGAATTCCTGCAAAAGGTTAGCAACCGCAGTGGAAAAGAAGGAGGCATATCCTCAAATGAAAACAGAACTTCTTTGCAAATGATAGCATAGCATTGAGTAGTGTCCACATCAAGTTCAGCAATATCAGATTTGCTAGCAAGCAAACAAGGATTTTTCAAACGAATTTCAGTAGCATGGTTCGAATCAGATTTAGTATTAGTCTTATGTGGAACAAAATCTGCAGCAACAATCTGATTCTCACTCTTAAGTTTCTCCTCGTTTTTTACTCTACTAGCTCTAGCAAGATCATCTTTTAGTATTTGTTCAAGAGTCATAGGTTTGAGACCAATTTTCTTTCCATCATGCATAAGAGAATACTGATTAGTTTTACCATTATGAACAGATTCTCTATCAAATTGCCAAGGTCTACCAAGTAACAAAGAACAAGCTTGCATAGGTACAACATCACAATCCACAAAATCAGAATATGTACCAATAGTAAAATGCACACGTGTAGTTCTTGTTACCTTGAGCTTCCGAGAGCTCTCAAACCATTGTATGTAGTATGGATGTGTGCGCTGTCTTGTAGGAAGAGAAAGCTTCTCCACCATGTCAACGCTAGCCGATTATTGCAACTCCCTCCATCAATGATGATCCGTATAGCTCGCTCTTTTACAACGCCTCTTGTTTGGAACAGATTGTGGCGTTGATCATGCTCAGCTTTGCTCAATTGCACGCTCAACACACGCCGTGCAACTAAGCTCCTGTATCGATCAGCGGTGTCGGCTTCCATTACCTCCATCTCTTTCTCGGAATCGAGTTGGCACCATCACGTGCAGCAATAAGGGCCAATGTATCTTCATCAAAGTCACTTGCGTAATCATATTCTCCATCTTCACGCACCAACATCACACGCTTGGTTCGGCATTCTCTCTCTATGTGACCAAATCCCAAGCATTTGCGACATTGAATGTCGCGCGTCTTCCCCGTGGAGGCCATGGAAGATGAACTCCGAGGAGGACCAGCCGATGGTGTTGGTGTAGAGGCAGGAGGTGCTCGTGATGCAGGCGCGGTGTACTTGGAGGTAGTAGGTGCTGGTGCAGTACCACGAGATTGTGGCGCTGATTGTCGCGGAGACCATGACGATGTACGACCTGCAGAAACGTTAGTTCTTCTCCATGGTGGTTGACGATCCTGCACTTCACGTTCAGCTTTGCAAGCAAGATGAAACAAGCGAGTAATAGTGTTGTACTCCTTATAATCTAAAATATGCTGAATCTCTTTATTCAAACCACCAAAGAAACGAGCAAGCATAGCCTCATTATCCTCTACAATACCACAACGAATCATGCCAGTTTGCAATTCTTGATAATAGTCTTCTACAGAATTTTTTCCTTGTTCTAAGCGAGACAATTTTTTCAAGCAAATCACGTTGATAATGTGGAGGAACAAAACGAGTACGCATAGCAAGTTTTAACCCAGTCCAAGTAGCAGGAATATTTGCCGCATGTGTTCTACAATATTCGGACCACCAAATAGATGCAAAATCTGTGAACTCACAAGTAGCAAGCACTAACACGCAAGTGATCGGGGTATTTTAAACATGCAAAGCGTTGTTCTACTTCCAATTCCCATGTAAGATATGCATCGGGATTATATCTACCCTCAAATGGCGGAATATTCAGCTTCGGCTTAGCAACATGATCATCATTATTACGTACCGGGCGTGGAGGTGGTCGAGCGTGGCGGTTCAGCTGCCGTGGACGACCAGTGCGAGGTTGTTGGACTTCCTCGTCCTCCGAGTACGTTCTCATCTACCCGCTCGTCCGCGTCCCCTTCATAATCTTCGTAGCCTTCATCGAAGGCGCGTCATGCGCGGCTGCTGCAGCAGGAGCGGTACCTGCAGGAACGTCCGCACGAGGAACGCGGCGCGCGCGGCGTTGCACGTTGGCGCGAGGCGGCGGCAACCGAGTCAAAAGCTCCTGGAACTTGGCGTCGAGCTTGGAGTTGAAAGCTGCCTCGAGGCCATCCAGTTTGTCCAGCGCGTCGGTGAGTTTGGCATCCATGTCATCAATGCGCGCATCGGTGTCGCGAGCATGCCCGCCCAAAAGGTGGGTGAAGTGAGCATGCAACTGCTCAGGCGTCATCTTGGCCGGATCAACAGCGGTCGGATCAACTGGTCCTGACATGGTTAGCACAAAAGTATATGCCTACAAACTACGGAATATGGTGGTTCACGCGCAATTCGTCAAGCAAAATACAAAGCTCTTACAAGTTCTTACCAAACAGGAGGAAGGTGATGTAACAACCAGCAAGGATCAGCGTCTCCAAAGATTGCCAAAGCGATTACCAGGTGTCGACACGATGCACGTGGAGACAATATGTAGAGCTGTAGGAAGGCTAGTATGGTAGCAAAACGAGCAATTGTCAAAACAGCAATGCAATATTGAAAGTATGCTCAACAACGGTATCGTGCTGGTCCTAGGCTAGACCGTACTAGAGATGCGAGCCTAGAACACGAACGAGGTCACGGCGCGGCACACAAGCAACTAGCAGCGATGAGGTGGCGATGAGGTGGCGACGCGAGGTGTGAAAAATCACTATGATGGCAAGTGGCTCAAACTGATCCCCAAGGTCTAAAAACAGTATAGCCTCAGAAAAATTTTTTGTCGAAATTTCGGAGGTGCTCCGGAAAGCGCGCAGGCGCCAAAAAAATGTCGCTATAACGGCCAGTGGCGAAAAGTGATCGCCAAAGTGAAAAACCAATGTAGCCAGAAAATTTTTTCGGAAGCGTTTCCAGAAACCACGAAAAAGCCAAAAAAAATACTGTTAGGGTTTTTAGATCATATCGTCCCATAAACCCCTGCCACGCCTTGCATTGTCTTTTCAGTTTTGCATAGTTGAATTTGTGTCTGCATCTTCGTGTCGAGTTGCTGGTCTTAGCGTCTAGTTCCTTTAGAGTTTCGAGTTCTGGTCATATTAGTCACGCCGCCGCCGCCCACTCGCACCATACGCAGACCACCGCCATATACACCCACCATATACTTCCGCCACTACCATATACACCCTGCCATATACACCCACCATCTACTTCCGCCATCGCCTTATACACCCACCAGCTACTTCCGCCACCGCCATATACTCCCACCAGATTGTTCCCGCCACGATCATATACATCCGCCATATACCCCGTGTCCTACCGCGACACGGATTCGTGCTTGTTTCTCCGCCGCGACGAGCCCGTGTAGAATTAGGTTTTATTGTTTTTCCTACTCAGCTGTTACCTTCTAATATCATCTTGCGCTGCAGAAAAATTTCCGTGAGATAAGTTTCGGCCGCCAGTAAAGAATTGGAAGGAGAGCAAAAAAAAAAAAAAAAAAAAAAAATTTCTGGCTACATTGGTTTTTCACTTTGGCGATCACTTTTCGCCACTGGCCGTTATAGCGACATTTTTTTGGCGCCTGCGCGCTTTCCGGAGCACCTCCGAAATTTCGACAAAAAATTTTCTGAGGCTATACTGTTTTTTAGACCTTGGGGATCAGTTTGAGACACTTGCCATCATAGTGATTTTTCACACCTCGCGTCGCCACCTCATCGCCACCTCATCGCTGCTAGTTGCTTGTGTGCCGCGCCGTGACCTCGCTCGTGTTCTAGGCTCGCGTCTCTAGTACGGTCTAGCCTAGGACCAAGCACAAGTACCGTTGTTGAGCATACTTTCAATATTGCATTGCTTGTTTTGACAATTGTCTGTTTTGCTACCATATTAGCCTTCCTACAGCTCTACATATTGCCTCCACGTGCATCGTGTCGACACCTGGTAATCGCTTTGGCAATCTTTGGAGACGCTGATCCTTGCTGGTTGTTACATCACCTTCCTCCTGTTTGGTAAGAACTTGTAAGAGCTTTGTATTTTGCTTGACGAATTGCGCGTGAACCACCATATTCCGTAGTTTGTAGGCATATACTTTTGTGCTTTTTGTGTACTAACCATGTCAGGACCAGTTGATCCGACCGCTGTTGATCCGGCCAAGATGACGCCTGAGCAGTTGCATGCTCACTTCACCCACCTTTTGGGCGGGCATGCTCGCGACACCGATGCACGCATTGATGACGTGGATGCCAAACTCACCGACGCGCCTGGACAAGCCGGATGGCCTCGAGGCAGCTTTCAACTCCAAGCTCGACGCCATGTTCCGGGAGCTTTTGACTCGGTTGCCGCCGCCTCGCGCCAACGTGCAACGCCGCGCGCGCCGCGTTCCTCGTGCGGACGTTCCTGCAGGTACCGCTCCTGCTGCAGCAGCCCGCAAATGACACGCCTTCTGATGAAGGCTACGAAGATTATGAAGGGGACGCGGACGAGCAGGTAGATGAGAACGTATCGGAGGACGAGGAAGTCCAACAACCTGCACTCGGTCGTCCACGGCAGCTGAACCGCCACGCTCGACCACCTCCACGCCCGGTACGTAATGATGATGATCATGTTGCTAAACCGAAGCTGAATATTCCGCCATTTGAGGGTAGATATAATCCCGATGCATATCTTACATGGGAATTGGAAGTAGAACAACGCTTTGCATGTTTAAAATACCCCGATCACTTGCGTGTTAGTGCTCGCTACTTGTGAGTTCACGGATTTTGCATCTATTTGGTGGTCTGAATATTGTAGAACACATGCAGACAAATATTCCTGCTACTTGGACTGGGTTAAAACTTGCTATGCGTACTCGTTTTGTTCCTCCACATTATCAACGTGATTTGCTGAAAAAATTGTCTCGCTTAGAACAAGGAAAAAATTCGTAGAAGACTATTATCAAGAATTGCAAACCGGCATGATTCGCTGTGGTATTGTAGAGGATAATGAGGCTATGCTTGCTCGTTTCTTTGGTGGTTTGAATAAAGAGATTCAGCATATTTTAGATTATAAGGAGTACAACACTATTACTCGCTTGTTTCATCTTGCTTGCAAAGCTGAACGTGAAGTGCGGGATCGTCAACCACCATGGAGAAGAACTAACGTTTCGCAGGTCGTACATCGTCGTGGTCTCCGCGACAATCAGCGCCACAATCTCGTGGTACCGCACCAGCACCTACTACCTCCAAGTACACCGCGCCCGCATCACGAGCACCTCCCTGCCTCTACACCAACACCATCGGCTGGTCCTCCTCGGAGTTCATCTTCCATGGCCTCCACGGGGAAGACGCGCGACATTCAATGTCGCAAATGCTTGGGATTTGGTCACATAGAGAGAGAATGCAGAACCAAGCGTGTGATGTTGGTGCGTGAAGATGGAGAATATGATTCGGCAAGTGACTTTGATGAAGATACATTGGCCCTTATTGCTGCACGTGATGGTGCCAACTCGATTCCGAGAGAGAGATGGAGGTAATGGAAGCCGACACTCGCCGATCGATACAGGAGCTTAGTTGCACAGCGTGTGTTGAGCGTGCAATTGAGCAAAGCTGAGCATGATCAACGCCACAATCTGTTCCAAACAAGAGGCGTTGTAAAAGAGCGAGCTATACGGATCATCATTGATGGAGGGAGCTGCAATAATCTGGCTAGCGTTGACATGGTGGAGAAGCTTTCTCTTCCTACAAGACAGCGCACACATCCATACTACATACAATGGTTTGAGAGCTCTCGGAAGCTCAAGGTAACAAGAACTACACGTGTGCATTTTACTATTGGTACATATTCTGATTTTGTGGATTGTGATGTTGTACCTATGCAAGCTTGTTCTTTGTTACTTGGTAGACCTTGGCAATTTGATAGAGAATCTGTTCATAATGGTAAAACTAATCAGTATTCTCTTATGCATGATGGAAAGAAAATTGGTCTCAAACCTATGACTCCTGAACAAATACTAAAAGATGATCTTGCTAGAGCTAGTAGAGTAAAAAACGAGGAGAAACTTAAGAGTGAGAATCAGATTGTTGCTGCAGATTTTGTTCCACATAAGACTAATACTAAATCCGATTCGAACCATGCTACTGAAATTCGTTTGAAAAATCCTTGTTTGCTTGCTAGCAAATCTGATATTGCTGAACTTGATGTGGACACTACTCAATGCTATGCTATCATTTGCAAAGAAGTTCTGTTTTCATTTGAGGATATGCCTCCTTCTTTTCCACTCGCGGTTGCTAACCTTTTGCAGGAATTCATTGATGTGTTCCCACAAGATGTTCCCCCTGGACTACCACCTATCCGTGGCATAGAACACCGGATTGACTTGATTCCAGGAGCGTCGCTGCCCAACCGTGCACCATACCGTACCAATCCCGAAGAGACGAAAGAGATTCAGCGACAAATTCAGGTTCTCCAAGATAAAGGTTACATTCGTGAGTCTCTTAGCCCATGTGTCTGTTCCTATTATCTTGGTACCTAAGAAGGATGGTTCTTCACGCATGTGTACCGATTGTAGAACTATTAATAATATTACCATTCGATACCGTCATCCAATACCTCGTTTAGATGATATGCTTGATGAATTGAGTGGTTCTGTTATGTTCTCTAAAGTTGATTTGCGTAGTGGTTACCACCGGATTCGTATGAAATTAGGAGATGAATGGAAAACAACGTTTAAAACTAAGTTCGGCTTATATGAGTGGTTAGTAATGCCCTTTGGTTTAACTAATGCACCTAGTACTTTCATGAGACTGATGAACGAAGTTTTACGTGCTTTTATTGGACGTTTTGTGGTGGTATACTTTGATGATATTCTGATTTATAGCAAATCTTTGGAGGAACATTTGGATCATTTACGTGCTGTTTTCAATGCGTTACGTGATGCACGTTTGTATGGTAATCTTGAGAAGTGCACCTTTTGCACCAATCGAGTTGCGTTTCTTGGCTATGTTGTTACTCGCGCAGGGAATTGAAGTTGATCCAGCCAAGATTGAGGCAATTGAGAGTTGGCCGCAGCCAAAGACGGTCACACAAGTGAGGAGTTTTCTTGGCCTCGCCGGCTTCTATAGGCGCTTTGTGAAAGATTTTGGATCCATTGCTGCGCCGCTGAATGAGCTTACAAAGAAGGATGTGCCCTTTGTTTGGGGCGATGCACAACAAGACGCCTTCATGATTCCGAAAGATAAGTTAACACATGCTCCATTACTCCAACTTCCCGATTTCAATAAGACTTTTGAGCTTGAATGTGATGCTAGTGGAATTGGTTTGGGAGGTGTGTTGTTACAAGAGGGCAAACCTGTTGCATATTTTAGTGAAAAATTGAGTGGGCCTAGTCTGAACTATTCTACTTATGATAAAGAATTATATGCGCTGGTTCGGACATTAGAAACTTGGCAACATTATTTATGGCCTAAAGAATTTGTTATACATTCCGATCATGAATCTTTGAAGCATATTCGTAGTCAAGCTAAGTTGAATCGTCGCCATGCAAAGTGGGTTGAGTTTATTGAGTCTTTTCCTTATGTTATCAAACACAAAAAGGGTAAAGATAATGTTATTGCTGATGCTTTGTCGCGCCGTTATACTATGCTATCTCAACTTGACTTCAAGATTTTTGGATTAGAAACAATAAAGGAACAATACTTGAATGATGCTGATTTTAAAGATGTGTTGCTGAATTGTAAAGATGGTAGAACATGGAACAAATTCGTCCTCAATGATGGATTTGTGTTCCGTGCTAACAAGCTATGCATCCCAGATGGTTCCGTTCGTCTTTTGTTGTTGCGGGAGGCGCATGGAGGAGGATTGATGGGACACTTTGGTGTGAAGAAGACGGAGGATGTACTTGCTGCACACTTCTTTTGGCCACGTATGCGTCGAGATGTTGAGAGATTTGTGGCACGCTGCACTACATGTCAAAAAGCTAAGTCTCGACTTAATCCACATGGTTTATATATGCCTCTTCCTGTTCCTAGTGTACCTTGGGAGGATATTTCTATGGATTTCGTTTTGGGTTTGCCTCGTACACAGAAGGGGAGGGATAGTATCTTTGTTGTTGTGGATAGGTTCTCTAAGATGGCACACTTTATTCCATGTCACAAAACTGATGATGCTACACATGTTGATAAGTGCGAGGTGGCCATCTGATCTTCTCTAGCATGGAGAAGCTGACGTTGGTGAGGGTTGATGAACACACGATGGTAGCAGACGGATGGAATCGATGATGATGAGGAGGATAACTTGTATGACGCCGACGAAGTCTCTCGATTGATTCCCGATGCCAATGCAACAGCTCTCAACCCTGCAAGATATTCGCAACTCCACACACTTGCGCACGTAGCCGCCGACCACGAAGCGGTAGATTGCAATCTTCTAATCCCCAATGGAACAACAGATCACACAAACTTTCAGTAGCAATAAAACTCCAGATCGCAACGAATTGGAGAGTTGGGATTCAATAGTTTTGCATAGCAAACAACTAAGAACTAGGGTTTATCTTAAACGTGGTCTAAACCTAATTTGGGGGCGTCCCTGGGGCTTATATAGGCGTCCAGGACGACCGTGGGTCGAAATAGTTCGATACAAACCGACCTAAAACAGGTTCGGCCAAAACCGGGTCGACTCGGGCAAGGCCGGCAGTGCCGGAGTGTCGAGGCCGGCAGTGCCGGTGTGGCCGGCGAGTCCGGGTGTCATGGCCGGCAGCTGGCGGTGCACAGCCGGCGGTGCCGCTCGCAGGCCGGCAGTGCCGCCGGGCCGGCAGTGCCGCCCATCCTTGGCCGGCAGTGCCGGTGATATTTTTGCTGGAAAGGTCTTGAAATTATCTTTCCAACGACTCTTCGTTTGCTCGATTCCGAGTTCGTATGAATAAATGGCGTCCGTTTCAAAATCAGCACTTCGGTCCGTCCAAACCGAAAGAGAGCTGTTTTTGACTTCCTCTTGTCTTGCGCATGCCTCCCTCTCCTCCCTCGCGCATCCATGGAATGTCTTCACGTCCAACGCCATGTCCAGCCTGCTCCTCTCCTCCTCGTGCGATGTTTGCTCCTCCTCATACCTGATCATACATAAGTGAAATGACTTAGGTAGTATAAAGTTCTCATCAATCAAAGTATCGTTTAGGAGCGAATTCACCTGTTGCTTAAGTAGCTTCGCACGAGCCCTTGTAATGGGTCCAATCCGAACTTCATCGGACTTGAGCTTCACAACAGGTTCATCTTCATTTGTCAATGACGGAGGTAGTGGTGTAGTAGGGATGTCCTCATCATCTCCCCCCTCTTCAAAAGGCGTCGACCTCGACGCTCCAAGGTCTTCTCCGTCATATGGTGTCAAATCAGCAACATTGAAAGAATTACTGACACCAAACTCATCAAGTGGAAGATCTATCGAGTATGCATTATCGTTGATCTTGGCAAGCACTTTGTAAGGACCAGCACCACGAGGAAGCAACTTGGACTTCCGCAGCTTCGGGAACCTATCCTTGCGAAAATGAACCCAGACCATATCACCAGGCTTGAACAATATTTCCTTGCGCTTCTTGTTTACCCTTGCAGCATTGTTCTTGCCTTTCTTCTCGATCAACTCTTTAGTCTTCTCATGTATCTTACGTACAAAATCTGCCCTCTTTGATGCCTCCATATTGACTCTCTCATGTATGGGTAGAGGCAACAAGTCAAGTGGAGTAATGGGTTTGAAACCATACACCACCTCAAAAGGACACAGCTCCGTGGTAGAGTGTACCGCCCCGTTGTAAGC